>NC_081804.1:1539899-1829899 GCF_963082965.1 Carassius carassius | reverse complement strand
CAAATGTCCACTTTTACATTTGTAGAGTAAACGCAAATGTGTCCCAAAGGACTGTCTACTGCCTTAAATGATGCTATCTTTGTGTCAAAAACTAGTTTTATGCATTCTATGCAAACTACAGTAGAAACAACTATTTCCAAATGAGATTTCAGCTTTTGAAAGGAAAGTCTAGTATCTGTGACACTGTCTTCTGATGTCTGATCTCTCTGTCAGGGTCTCTCCGCTCTCTGAGGCAGCTAGTAATCCAGAGTAATGATCTGAGGACTGTTCCTGAATGTTTGCATTCCCTCCCACTGCTCGACAAACTCGACACGAGGAACAACCCGCTGGGACGACCGCCAACACCCCCACCGATCGCCCACATCACCCCAGGTGCTGCTGCTTTACTCTAGTTTACATTGCATTATTAGAATGACATTTTTATCAAACAAATACAAGTTTTTTATTGCATAATGATGGATGAAACCTGAGCAAGCTAAGCCTGTTTGATCCCAATGACAGTGTTTGTGCTTTATAGTTCTGGAAGAATCAGAGATCCCAGAGTTGCACCTCGGATTTGGTCAAAACAGGTGAAGTGAGCCCTACCTTATAAATTTTGGGAGCAGTTTTAATGTTCTTGAAAGATGTTTTATATGCTTACCAAGGGTGCATTTGTTTGCTAGAAATACAGCAAAAACACTAATATTGTGAAATATTATTACATTTTAAAATAACTGTTTTCTATTTTAACATATTTTAAAATATAATTTATTTCTGTGATGTGCAGCTGTATTTTCAGCATCATTACTCCAGTCTTCAGTGTCACATGATCTTCAGAAATCATGAAAATATGCTGATTTGCTGTTCAAGAAATATTTCTTATTATTATCACCAAAGTTGAAAACAGTTGTGCGTGTTCATATTTTTTTGGATACCATTCCTTTTTTTTTTTTTTTTTTTTTCTGATTTTTTTAGTTTGAATGCATCTTTGCGCAAGAAAAATATTCTAAAAAAAAAAAAATAACTGCTATTACTAAAAAAATAGTATGCAGCATTAATAAAAATAGTATTTTTAAAATAGTATGCAGTATACATCACTAATGCTAGTTCCAAATGTAAAGATGCGTCCCAAATCACGTACTTATGCACTATTTTATGACGTTTTTTAGTATAAATAGTACATAAGTTAAAGTAGTGCATTCACACTGAAAAAAAAAAAGAAAAAAGTGCACTTTAAATACCCGGATGATGCACTTAAATAACCAAATAAACTAAGTGTGGAATTTGGACACTTCATGCATTCAACTGTCGCAGCTTTAATTACGTAACGAAGGGGGAGTGGCTATCAGACTCCAATTATGAATGAGAACATAACCTTTATAATTCATACACTACATGGTTGAGTACATAGTGTATGAGTGCATAGTGTATGAGTGCATAGTGTATGAGTGCATAGTGCATGAGTGCATAGTGTATGAGTGCATAGTGTATAAGTACATAGTGTATAATTACATAGTGTATGAGTGCATAGTGCATAGTGTATGTGTGCATAGTGTATAAGTACATAGTGTATGAGTGCATAAGTGCATAGTGTATGAGTGCATAGTGTATGTGTGCATAGTGTATAAGTACATAGTGTATGTGTGCATAGTTTATAAGTACATAGTGTATGTGTGCATAGTGCATAAGTGCATAGTGTATGTGTGCATAGTGTATGAGTGCATAGTGTATGTGTGCATAGTTTATAAGTACATAGTGTATGTGTGCATAGTGCATAAGTGCATAGTGTATGTGTGCATAGTTTATAAGTACATAGTGTATGTGTGCATAGTGTATGAGTGCATAGTGTATGAGTACATAGTGTATGAGTGCATAGTGCATGAGTGCATAGTGTATGAGTGCATAGTGTATGAGTACATAATGCATGAGTGCATAGGGTATGAGTACATAGTGCATGAGTGCATAGTGTATGAGTACATAGTGCATAAGTGCATAGTGTATGTGTGCATAGTGTATGAGTGCATAGTGTATAAGTACATAGTGTATGAGTGCATAAGTGCATAGTGTATTTGTGCATAGTGTATGAGTGCATAGTGTATGAGTGCATAGTGTATGAGTGCATAGTGTATGAGTGCATGAGTGCATAGTGCATGAGTGCATAGTGCATGAGTGCATAGTGCATGAGTGCATAGTGTATGAGTTCATAGTGCATGAGTGCATAGTGTATGAGTGCATAAGTGCATAGTGTATGAGTACATAGTGTATGAGTGCTTAGTGTATTTGTGCATAGTGTATGAGTGCATAGTGTATAAGTACACAGGGTATGAGTGCAGTGTATAAGTACATAGTGCATGAGTACATAGTGCATGAGTGCATAGTGTATGAGCGCATACTGTATGAGTGCATAAGTACATAGTGTATGAGTGCATAGTGTATGAGTGCATAGTGCATAAGTGCATAGTGCATGAGTACATAGGGTATGAGTGCATAGTGTATGAGTGCATAGTGCATAAGTGCATAGTGCATGAGTACATAGGGTATGAGTGCATAGTGTATGAGTGCATAGTGTATAAGTGCATAGTGCATGAGTACATAGGGTATGAGTGCATAGTGTATGAGTGCATAGTGTATAAGTACATAGGGTATGAGTGCATAGTGTATGAGTGCATAGTGTATGTGTGCATAGTGTATAAGTACATAGTGTATGTGTGCATAGTGTATAAGTACATAGTGTATGAGTGCATACTGTATGAGTGCATAGTGTATAAGTACATAGTGTATGAGTGCATAGTGTATGTGTGCATAGTGTATAAGTACATAGTGTATGAGTGCATACTGTATGAGTGCATAGTGTATGAGTGCATAGTGTATAAGTACATAGGGTATGAGTGCATAGTGTATGAGTGCATAGTGTATAAGTACATTGTGTATGATTGCATAGTGTATGAGTGCATAGTGTATGAGTGCATAGTGTATGTGTGCATAGTGCATAAGTACATAGTGTATGAGTGCATAGTGCATAAGTGCATAGTGTATAAGTACATAGAGTATGAGTGCATAGTGTATGAGTGCATAGTGTAAAAGTACATTGTGTATGAGTGCATAGTGCATAAGTGCATAGTGTATGTGTGCATAGTGTATGTGTGCATAGTGTATAAGTACATAGTGTATGAGTGCATAGTGCATAGTGTATGTGTGCATAGTGTATAAGTACATAGTGTATGTGTGCATAGTGTATGAATGCATAGTGTAAAAGTACATAGTGTATGAGTGCATAAGTGCATAGTGTATGAGTGCATAGTGTATGAGTACATAGTGCATGAGTGCATAGTGTATGAGTACATAGTGCATAGTGTATGAGTACATAGTGCATGAGTGCATAGTGTATGAGTGTATAAGTGCATAGTGTATGTGTGCATAGTGTATGTGTGCATAGTGTATTAGTGCATAGTGTATTAGTGCATAGTGTATAAGTACATAGTGCATGAGTGCATAGTGTATGAGTGTATAGTGTATGAGTGCATAGTGTATGAGTGCATAGTGTATGAGTACATAGTGCATGAGTGCATAGTGTATGAGTGCATAGTGCATGAGTGCATAGTGCATGAGTGCATAGTGTATGTGTGCATAGTGTATGTGTGCATAGTGTATGTGTGCATAGTGCATGAGTGCATAGTGTATGTGTGCATAGTGCTTGAGTGCATAGTGTATGAGTGCATAGTGCATGAGTACATAGTGTATGAGTGCATAGTGTATGAGTACATAGTGCATGAGTGCATAGTGTATAAATGCATAGTGCATAGTGCATCAGTGCATAGTGTATGAGTGCATAGTGCATGAGTGCATAGTGCACGAGTGCATAGTTTATGAGTGCATAGTGTATGAGTACATAGTGTATGAGTGCATAGTGTATAAGTACATTGTGTATGACTGCATAGTGTATGAGTGCATAATGCATGAGTGCATAGTGTATAAGTACATTGTGTATGAGTGCATAGTGTATGAGTACATAGTGCATGAGTGCATAGTGTATGAGTACATAGTGTATGAGTACATGGTGTATGAGTACATAGTATCTGAGTTCATAGTGTATAAGTACATTGTGTATGAGTGCATAGTGTATGTGTGCATAGTGCATAAGTACATAGGGTATGAGTGCATAGTGTATGAGTGCATAGTGTATAAGTACATTGTGTATGATTGCATAGTGTATGAGTGCATAGTGTATGAGTGCATAGTGTATGTGTGCATAGTGCATAAGTACATAGTGTATGAGTGCATAGTGTATAAGTACATAGGGTATGAGTGCATAGTGTATGAGTGCATAGTGTAAAAGTACATTGTGTATGAGTGCATAGTGCATAAGTGCATAGTGTATGTGTGCATAGTGTATGAGTGCATAGTGCATAAGTGCATAGTGTATGTGTGCATAGTGTATAAGTACATAGTGTATGTGTGCATAGTGTATGTGTGCATAGTGTATGAATGCATAGTGTAAAAGTACATAGTGTATGAGTGCATAAGTGCATAGTGTATGAGTGCATAGTGTATGAGTGCATAGTGTATGAGTACATAGTGCATGAGTGCATAGTGTATGAGTACATAGTGCATGAGTGCATAGTGTATGAGTACATAGTGCATAAGTGCATAGTGTATGTGTGCATAGTGTATGAGTGCATAGTGTATAAGTACATAGTGTATGAGTGCATAAGTGCATAGTGTATTTGTGCATAGTGTATGAGTGCATAGTGTATGTGTGCATAGTGTATGTGTGCATAGTGTATGAGTGCATAGTGTATGAGTGCATAGTGTATGAGTGCATGAGTGCATAGTGCATGAGTGCATAGTGCATGAGTGCATAGTGCATGAGTGCATAGTGTATGAGTTCATAGTGCATGAGTGCATAGTGTATGAGTGCATAAGTGCATAGTGTATGAGTACATAGTGTATGAGTGCTTAGTGTATTTGTGCATAGTGTATGAGTGCATAGTGTATAAGTACACAGGGTATGAGTGCAGTGTATAAGTACATAGTGCATGAGTACATAGTGCATGAGTGCATAGTGTATGAGCGCATACTGTATGAGTGCATAAGTACATAGTGTATGAGTGCATAGTGTATGAGTGCATAGTGTATGAGTACATAGTGCATGAGTGCATAGTGTATGAGTGCATAGTGCATGAGTGCATAGTGCATGAGTGCATAGTGTATGTGTGCATAGTGTATGTGTGCATAGTGTATGTGTGCATAGTGCATGAGTGCATAGTGTATGTGTGCATAGTGCTTGAGTGCATAGTGTATGAGTGCATAGTGCATGAGTACATAGTGTATGAGTGCATAGTGTATGAGTACATAGTGCATGAGTGCATAGTGTATAAATGCATAGTGCATAGTGCATCAGTGCATAGTGTATGAGTGCATAGTGCATGAGTGCATAGTGCACGAGTGCATAGTTTATGAGTGCATAGTGTATGAGTACATAGTGTATGAGTGCATAGTGTATAAGTACATTGTGTATGACTGCATAGTGTATGAGTGCATAATGCATGAGTGCATAGTGTATAAGTACATTGTGTATGAGTGCATAGTGTATGAGTACATAGTGCATGAGTGCATAGTGTATGAGTACATAGTGTATGAGTACATGGTGTATGAGTACATAGTATCTGAGTTCATAGTGTATAAGTACATTGTGTATGAGTGCATAGTGTATGTGTGCATAGTGCATAAGTACATAGGGTATGAGTGCATAGTGTATGAGTGCATAGTGTATAAGTACATTGTGTATGATTGCATAGTGTATGAGTGCATAGTGTATGTGTGCATAGTGCATAAGTACATAGTGTATGAGTGCATAGTGTATAAGTACATAGGGTATGAGTGCATAGTGTATGAGTGCATAGTGTAAAAGTACATTGTGTATGAGTGCATAGTGCATAAGTGCATAGTGTATGTGTGCATAGTGTATGAGTGCATAGTGCATAAGTGCATAGTGTATGTGTGCATAGTGTATAAGTACATAGTGTATGTGTGCATAGTGTATGTGTGCATAGTGTATGAATGCATAGTGTAAAAGTACATAGTGTATGAGTGCATAAGTGCATAGTGTATGAGTGCATAGTGTATGAGTGCATAGTGCATGAGTACATAGTGCATGAGTGCATAGTGTATGAGTACATAGTGCATGAGTGCATAGTGTATGAGTACATAGTGCATAAGTGCATAGTGTATGTGTGCATAGTGTATGAGTGCATAGTGTATAAGTACATAGTGTATGAGTGCATAAGTGCATAGTGTATTTGTGCATAGTGTATGAGTGCATAGTGTATGTGTGCATAGTGTATGTGTGCATAGTGTATGAGTGCATAGTGTATGAGTGCATAGTGTATGAGTGCATGAGTGCATAGTGCATGAGTGCATAGTGCATGAGTGCATAGTGCATGAGTGCATAGTGTATGAGTTCATAGTGCATGAGTGCATAGTGTATGAGTGCATAAGTGCATAGTGTATGAGTACATAGTGTATGAGTGCTTAGTGTATTTGTGCATAGTGTATGAGTGCATAGTGTATAAGTACACAGGGTATGAGTGCAGTGTATAAGTACATAGTGCATGAGTACATAGTGCATGAGTGCATAGTGTATGAGCGCATACTGTATGAGTGCATAAGTACATAGTGTATGAGTGCATAGTGCATAAGTGCATAGTGCATGAGTACATAGGGTATGAGTGCATAGTGTATGAGTGCATAGTGCATAAGTGCATAGTGCATGAGTACATAGGGTATGAGTGCATAGTGTATGAGTGCATAGTGTATAAGTGCATAGTGCATGAGTACATAGGGTATGAGTGCATAGTGTATGAGTGCATAGTGTATGAGTGCATAGTGTATAAGTACATAGGGTATGAGTGCATAGTGTATGAGTGCATAGTGTATGTGTGCATAGTGTATAAGTACATAGTGTATGTGTGCATAGTGTATAAGTACATAGTGTATGAGTGCATACTGTATGAGTGCATAGTGTATAAGTACATAGTGTATGAGTGCATAGTGTATGTGTGCATAGTGTATAAGTACATAGTGTATGAGTGCATACTGTATGAGTGCATAGTGTATAAGTGCATAGTGTATAAGTACATAGTGTATGAGTGCATAGTGTATGAGTGCATAGTGCATAAGTGCATAGTGCATAAGTACATAGGGTATGAGTGCATAGTGTATGAGTGCATAGTGTATGAGTGCATAGTGTATAAGTACATTGTGTATGAGTGCATAGTGTATGTGTGCATAGTGCATAAGTGCATAGTGTATGAGTGCATAGTGTATAAGTACATTGTGTATGATTGCATAGTGTATGAGTGCATAGTGTATGAGTGCATAGTGTATGTGTGCATAGTGCATAAGTACATAGTGTATGAGTGCATAGTGCATAAGTGCATAGTGTATAAGTACATAGGGTATGAGTGCATAGTGTATGAGTGCATAGTGCATGAGTGCATAGTGCATGAGTGCATAGTGTATGAGTTCATAGTGCATGAGTGCATAGTGTATGAGTGCATAAGTGCATAGTGTATGAGTACATAGTGTATGAGTGCTTAGTGTATTTGTGCATAGTGTATGAGTGCATAGTGTATAAGTACACAGGGTATGAGTGCAGTGTATAAGTACATAGTGCATGAGTACATAGTGCATGAGTGCATAGTGTATGAGCGCATACTGTATGAGTGCATAAGTACATAGTGTATGAGTGCATAGTGTATGAGTGCATAGTGCATAAGTGCATAGTGCATGAGTACATAGGGTATGAGTGCATAGTGTATGAGTGCATAGTGTATAAGTGCATAGTGCATGAGTACATAGGGTATGAGTGCATAGTGTATGAGTGCATAGTGTATAAGTACATAGGGTATGAGTGCATAGTGTATGAGTGCATAGTGTATGTGTGCATAGTGTATAAGTACATAGTGTATGTGTGCATAGTGTATAAGTACATAGTGTATGAGTGCATAGTGTATAAGTACATAGTGTATGAGTGCATAGTGTATGTGTGCATAGTGTATAAGTACATAGTGTATGAGTGCATACTGTATGAGTGCATAGTGTATAAGTGCATAGTGTATAAGTACATAGTGTATGAGTGCATAGTGTATGAGTGCATAGTGCATAAGTGCATAGTGCATAAGTACATAGGGTATGAGTGCATAGTGTATGAGTGCATAGTGTATAAGTACATTGTGTATGAGTGCATAGTGTATGTGTGCATAGTGCATAAGTGCATAGTGTATGAGTGCATAGTGTATAAGTACATTGTGTATGATTGCATAGTGTATGAGTGCATAGTGTATGAGTGCATAGTGTATGTGTGCATAGTGCATAAGTACATAGTGTATGAGTGCATAGTGCATAAGTGCATAGTGTATAAGTACATAGGGTATGAGTGCATAGTGTATGAGTGCATAGTGTAAAAGTACATTGTGTATGAGTGCATAGTGCATAAGTGCATAGTGTATGTGTGCATAGTGTATGTGTGCATAGTGTATAAGTACATAGTGTATGAGTGCATAGTGCATAGTGTATGTGTGCATAGTGTATAAGTACATAGTGTATGTGTGCATAGTGTATGTGTGCATAGTGTATGAATGCATAGTGTAAAAGTACATAGTGTATGAGTGCATAAGTGCATAGTGTATGAGTGCATAGTGTATGAGTACATAGTGCATGAGTGCATAGTGTATGAGTACATAGTGCATAGTGTATGAGTACATAGTGCATGAGTGCATAGTGTATGAGTGTATAAGTGCATAGTGTATGTGTGCATAGTGTATTAGTGCATAGTGTATTAGTGCATAGTGTATAAGTACATAGTGCATGAGTGCATAGTGTATGAGTGTATAGTGTATGAGTGCATAGTGTATGAGTGCATAGTGTATGAGTACATAGTGCATGAGTGCATAGTGTATGAGTGCATAGTGCATGAGTGCATAGTGTATGTGTGCATAGTGTATGTGTGCATAGTGTATGTGTGCATAGTGCATGAGTGCATAGTGTATGTGTGCATAGTGCTTGAGTGCATAGTGTATGAGTGCATAGTGCATGAGTACATAGTGTATGAGTGCATAGTGTATGAGTACATAGTGCATGAGTGCATAGTGTATAAATGCATAGTGCATCAGTGCATAGTGTATGAGTGCATAGTGCATGAGTGCATAGTGCACGAGTGCATAGTTTATGAGTGCATAGTGTATGAGTACATAGTGTATGAGTGCATAGTGTATAAGTACATTGTGTATGACTGCATAGTGTATGAGTGCATAATGCATGAGTGCATAGTGTATGAGTGCATAGTGTATAAGTACATTGTGTATGAGTGCATAGTGTATGAGTACATAGTGCATGAGTGCATAGTGTATGAGTACATAGTGTATGAGTACATGGTGTATGAGTACATAGTATCTGAGTTCATATTGTATAAGTACATTGTGTATGAGTGCATAGTGTATGTGTGCATAGTGCATAAGTACATAGGGTATGAGTGCATAGTGTATGAGTGCATAGTGTATAAGTACATTGTGTATGATTGCATAGTGTATGAGTGCATAGTGTATGAGTGCATAGTGTATGTGTGCATAGTGCATAAGTACATAGTGTATGAGTGCATAGTGTATAAGTACATAGGGTATGAGTGCATAGTGTATGAGTGCATAGTGTAAAAGTACATTGTGTATGAGTGCATAGTGCATAAGTGCATAGTGTATGTGTGCATAGTGTATGTGTGCATAGTGTATGAGTGCATAGTGCATAAGTGCATAGTGTATGTGTGCATAGTGTATAAGTACATAGTGTATGTGTGCATAGTGTATGTGTGCATAGTGTATGAATGCATAGTGTAAAAGTACATAGTGTATGAGTGCATAAGTGCATAGTGTATGAGTGCATAGTGTATGAGTGCATAGTGTATGAGTACATAGTGCATGAGTGCATAGTGTATGAGTACATAGTGCATGAGTGCATAGTGTATGTGTGCATAGTGTATTAGTGCATAGTGTATAAGTACATAGTGTATGAGTGCATAGTGCATGAGTGCATAGTGTATGTGTGCATAGTGTATGAGTGCATAGTGTTTGAGTGCATAGTGTATGAGTGCATAGTGTATGAGTACATAGTGCATGAGTGAATAGTGCATGAGTACATAGTGCATGAGTGCATAGTGTATGAGTGCATAGTGCATGAGTGCATAGTGTATGTGTGCATAGTGTATGTGTGCATAGTGCATGAGTGCATAGTGTATGTGTGCATAGTGTATGAGTGCATAGTGCATGAGTGCATAGTGCATGAGTGCATAGTGCATCAGTGCATAGTGTATGAGTGCATAGTGCATGAGTGCATAGTGCATGAGTGCATAGTGCATGAGTGCATAGTGCATGAGTGCATAGTTTATGAGTGCATAGTTTATGAGTGCATAGTTTATGAGTGCATAGTGTATGAGTACATAGTGTATGAGTGCATAGTGTATGAGTACATTGTGTATGACTGCATAGTGTATGAGTGCATAATGTATGAGTGCATAGTGTATAAGTACATTGTGTATGAGTGCATAGTGTATGAGTACATAGTGCATGAGTGCATAGTGTATGAGTACATGGTGTATGAGTACATAGTGTATGAGTACATAGTGTATGAGTGCATAGTGCATCAGTACATAGTGTATGAGTGCATAATGTATGAGTTCATAGTGCATGAGTGCGTAGTTTATGAGTGCATAGTGTATAAGTACATAGTGTATGAGTACATAGTGTATGAGTGCATAATGTATGAGTGCATAGTGCATGAGTGCGTAGTTTATGAGTGCATAGTGTATAAGTACATAGTGCATAAGTGCATAGTGTATAAGTACATAGGGTATGAGTGCATAGTGTATAAGTACATTGTGTATGAGTGCATAGTGTATGAGTGCATAATGCACAAGTGCATAGTGTATGAGTGCATAGTGTATAAGTACATTGTGTATGAGTGCATAGTGTATGAGTGCATAATGCATAAGTATATTGTGTATGAGTGCATAGTGTATGAGTGCATAAGTGCATAGTGTATGAGTGCATAGTGTATAAGTACATTGTGTATGAGTGCATAGTGTATGAGTGCATAGTGCATAAGTACATAATGTATGAGTGCATACTGTTTGAGTGCATAGTGTATGAGTGCATAGTCTATGATTGCAATGTTTATAGTGTGTCATTTGGGACACATCTTAATTCTTCTCTGCCTTTCAGTTTTCAAGTATCATCTGCTGGTTGTCACGTGTTCCTTCCTGGAGGGGCGGAGCTCTTGTTTCCACGGAGATGTGTAAATGCAGTCACACAGCTCCAGTGGGCAGAGAGGAGACCAGACAGAAAGTGGGTGTGGCTAGAGGAGCATGACGTCCTTTTGAGTCGACAGCTGGAGCTCCGCCCACACGGAGCCACATTTGAGGAGGTTGTTGTTATCGTTTATACTTGTATAAATATAAACACTTAAAGTGAAAGAAAGCTCCCGTTTTACATTATATAAATGATACAGTTCTTAACTATGAATTAATAAAATATAGTAATATTATAAATAAATATAATATAAATATATTAATATTATAATATAAATATAACTTATATCTATAAATTAACAAAATACAGTATTATAATGAATAATATATGAAAAAGTAATAAATATATAATAAATCAAGAATTATAATGAATACTCATAAATAATATATAAATCTAATAAAATTAAAAAATAGAGTGAAAAAAGTTTAATCGTATAAATATATATTTTATAAAAGTAAATAACTATAATAAAATACATTGTAATCAATAATATATGAAAAATTCTTAATAATTGTAATGATTATAATTAAATATATGAATATTAATAAAGAATAATAATTATAATTATTTTTAAGTGAGGCAAAAATTGCTTATAGAGTGAAAGAACAATTTTTATAATGTATAAATAATAAAAGAAATATATATTTTAAATAAAAGATACAATAATATTTCTCTGTGTCACTGTTTTAGCCAGTAGAGGTGTGTATTCCATATCACAAAACTCGGAAAGGTCATGTTGCGGTTCGCAGGTTTGATGGTCAGTCTTGGTCGACACTACCAACCCTGACCAGAAGGGGAAGTGAGAAACACAGCTGTAGGCCTCGAGGACGCCCAGCACGGGTGAGCCAATCAGATCCCTCTCAGTCCAAACCCTGTAAACCATTGATCTCAAACTCAATTCCTGGAGGGCCACAGCTCTGCACAGTTTTGCTCCAACCCTAATCAAACACACCTGATCCAGCTAATCAAGGTCTTCAGGATCACTAGAAACTTTCAAGCAGGTGTGATTTGGAGCTGGTTGAAGCTAAACTCTGCAGAGCTGTGGCCCTCCAGGAATTGAGTTTGAGACCACTGCTGTAAACCATCCTGAGGGCTTAAATGCACACATATATATATGTATTATCATCTATGTTTGCAGTTGGCCTGCTGTAGTGTGTCTCAGTTCTCGTGGTTTGTGGCCGTCTCTCATCCTTTCCTGGACAGTTGCTCTGTGTCTCCAGAGGGGGCGCTGCTTGTGTCTCAATTCGACCCGGGGATCAAAATTATTTTCCCTCCAGAGTGCACAGCAGAGACACGTACAGTCACAATGCAGGTCTGTGCATATATATACTAAACAGTTTGTGTCATTAAAACATGATTATCATGCTGTTTTAAATTTTTCCATTCAATGTGATTATTATTTTTACATTGTGGCCAAAAAAGCAATGAGACGGCAAAGGTTTTGTAAGGTATTTAGTAAATGCATCTTCAAAATGTTAAAATGTACAGTTGGTCTATGAATCTGTGTTATCGCAGTACCACCGATATACTATTATAATATTTATTAATACTTTAAATTAGATTTTATTTTTTAGGTTTTCTGTTTTCATTTTTATTTTTTAGTTAAGTAAATTTTATTTTAATGAACGTAAATTTGTTTTAGCCATTTTTATTAGTTTATGTATTTTTTTTTTATAGTTTTTATTCAATTTTAGTTTATGTTAGTACTTCAAACTAAATAAAATTAAGAAATGTCACTTGGGCAGTTAGCTGAAATAAAATATGCTTTTATATATATAATATTATTTATAATATTTTAGCTTTAGTTAATGCTTATTTTATTTCCCTATATTTATACATTTTTATTAATATTTTATTTTATTTGAATTTATTTTATTTTGTCCTTAGGTCCTGCAGGTGGTGCTGTCTGAGGTACAGGACCTGACTGGAGACACTCATGCGAGTGCCAGTCCACTGCTGTGCCTCTCTCAAACTCCCAGCCTACATTTCCTTCAGCCAATCACAGTGCAGATTCCTCTTCCTCCTGGAGTGACTGGTATTGCATCACATTAACTCTTCACTTCTTTCTAGGAAACCATTTTATTGTTAAACCTAGCTGATCTTAAACTTGTTAGATAACTTGTCACATAAAACTGACCTTTTCTTTATTTTAGAATAAATGCCACATACTTTGATATTTTTATATAATGCAGGGATTCTTTTTTGTCAGATCTTAGATAAAAATATTTATTTAAATTACCCTAAGATTTTAAGTTTATTTTCAATCATTTAACAGCACATTTGCATGCTTTCGGATGTTGGTTAATGGTCACATGAAGTGAAAGTTAATAGATAAAATATTCAATCTTTTTATTTTGAATATGTAGCTGTGCTTAAACCTCTTTTTAAATGTAAAAGTGTCAATTATATTAACACTATGGTTTCTAAGAATTAAACTAAATGACAATAATAATAATGACGATGATAGTAATAATAATTATTATGATTCAACTCTAAATATAAAAATAAAGTCAAGTATATATTAATGTTAATTAAAATTTTGAAGGAATATGTTTGTAAAATTTTTTATTTATAACAATAACTTGTAATTATACATTACAAAAATACAAAATACTTTTATAATATTCTTCATTTAAAAATTTTAAAAACCTCAAGCTTTTACCATTTGAAATCCTCCAACTTTTATTTTGTAAAAATACTACTGCATATCGCACTTAATGCATATACTTTATACTGCCATTTTTTTTTAAGTAGTATGTGAAACTACTTTTTATATATAATTTTGAAACCGGTTTGTGTGTAAAAATGCCAATGTTGTCACATGACCTCACTACATCACATGTTTAATTCAGCACATGGTGTCCAATTAAAAAAAATGCAGTTGATAACGTTTGTCATAATTTATTCTCTGAAAATAGAAGCTCAAGTCATGGGATACAGTATTACTTGGTGTGAAAATGTGCACAGTTCACATACTACAAAACTAGTATGTTTGGTATGGTATAGTATGCGCTATTTGACTGGCGTTTTAATTTGAGTGTACTGCAGATTCCTGTCTGTGTGTGTTCAGGACACATGGTGGACATGTCCCGTTTGCACCTGATGCATGGCGACCCCACGACCCACACCTGGACTGACATCACCGCTCAGGTGTCGCTTTACGTCACGCACATTTACGCCATCTTCTCCATCACACACTTCTCATGGTGAGCGTCTATAAACACACACACACACACACAAGCGTGAACCCATCAGTCTGTTATATATATGTGTGTGTGTGTTCAGGTACTGGTTGTGGTACACCACTCACAGGTGTGTTAGTGGTATCGTCAGGAAGATGTATCATCGTTTGAAACAGTTTCGGATTCGATTCCTGGCGCTACAGAAAAAAAACGACCCAGAGCAGGTTCTGCTGCAGTGCCTGCCATCAGACAAGGTGAGTGTGTGTGTGTGTGTGTGTGTGTGTGTGTTGGGTCGATGCTCAGGAGTTGATGTAATATTCATATTCCAGGTGCAAGTCAACCTATGCACTTATTCACTGGTATAGGCTCTGTATATTGATGGAGGACTTCTTCTCGTCTGTCTCTTTAGGCTGAGAGCAGGTTGGCGTCTCTGTCGGAGCAGTATGAAGGTCCTCAGCCATCTGAGTTGTGCGTCCTGTTGGAGGGAGAGCAGTTTTTTGCTGGTTTCGAGAGAGGCATTGATATCAGCGCAGGTGGATACACACACATAAAGCAAAAAACAGCCTACAGCCTACTATAAATCAGAGTAATAGCTCGAGTTTGTTTGGTGGAATGTGTTTCTCTCAGACCGTCCGGACTGTAAAGATGGCAGACTCTCATTCACCTTTTACTCTCACCTGAAGAACATTAAAGAGGTGCATGTGTGCCCGACCCACCCACAGCAGGGCACCGTGAGAGGACAGGTGAGACGGGACACGGGGTCATAGCTGTTGAATCAGCCCACTATTTCAAGTCAAAAGTGATGTAATAACATGTGCGTCCTTCTAGGTGTCATTTTACCGCGGTGAAGTGCCTAGTGATCTTCCAGAAGAAGTGGCGAGGAAAAGAAAAGGTCATGATGACCAGTGGATGGCGACGCTTCCTCTCCGGATTCCTGTGAGAAAATGATTCCTCTCTGTCCCAAATCACCACCACAATGCTCTATTATTTATTATAAGATATCGCTCGTTAGTCTTGAGCCGAAATGTAATGCTCAGCAAAAATGTATATTTACTAAGTATTATAGGATGCAATGCCTAGTGAAAATGTATGCTTAAATATTTACATTAATATATTTAGAATTATATTTAATAATATATTAAGAATTACGTAAATACATCTATAAATCTATTTGTAGTTTAATATATTATTATTATTATTATTATTATTATATTACTATATAAAAATGAAATGACATGTGTATATATTTTTTGTGTTTCAGTATATATATATATATATATATATATTATATATATATATATATATATATATACAAAATATTGTGTGCATGTGTCATTATTTATAATTAAAGTGATATTTTTATATGCAATAATTCATATTATGTGATAATATAAATGCATATTTAAAGATATTATACAAGTATTACAAAGTATATTTGTATTATTATATAAGCATATACTCTATTAAGTATTCATTCAGTATATGTAAGTATTCATAGATAATAGTTCCAATAAAAATGCACAAATTAAAAGTGCTTATTAGCAGCCTGCTAATGTTTCAGAATTGTCCGCTTTCACATGTGCAAATTGTGTGGAATGTCTGTTATAAATTACTATTAACTGAGCTGATTTCAAATCAGCTACTTAATAGGTTAGGATGCTGCCTATCTAGACACAAGTGTTAGGAACACAGCCCATGAACGATATCTCAAGTTCAAATCACATATTTATTTAATTTTGAGCAGCATTTCAGTCTATAATGCAATGCAACCTGTGACAGATGAATAAGTTTTGTTTTATTTTATGCACACACAGAATGCAGACTGTGATGGGAGCATCTCCGGCGAGCTGAACCTGGGCGACCCAGAGAGCGGCTACCTGACAGAGACCAACCTGCTGTCCATCTCCTTACGCATCAACCAAGAGTGGCAGAACATCGGCATCAACCTGGGCATCAGCTACGACCAGCTGGAACGCATCCGAAACCAGCACAGGTGGGCATCAGATCAGAGCCAGCAGATGGCGCTGTTAATCAGGACTGAGAGCCCTACAGCACATTCAGTCTACTAAAATCACAGGACTGATTTAATACAGAATATACAGCACGTGTGATCTCCACATCCACTTCACAATTCATGTGGCATGCAATGATGTGGCAGATTAGACATAAATTGAATTATACATTTTTTTCCACCAAAATAGGTTGTTACAGTATTCACATTTATTGCATCCTGTAACATTCCCTATTTCTGAATACAGACTCATTGAATGTTGGGATTTATTTTCAAGCCAGATCAGTATGACATCATTCATTTTCAAGAGCTTTTAATAACAGAAACAAACATCTTAAAGGGATAGTTCACCTTCAGTTGCTGGTCCCCATTGACTTGCATAGTATTTTTTTCTCTATACAATGGAAGTCAAATGGGGACCAGCAACTGAAGGTTAACTATCCCTTCAAGATCACAGATGGTGTAAAATCATTTATAATTTTTGGGAAATGCTTACATAGAGAGAGAGGCAGTGTGTCAGTGAGTGATGAGGGAAGAAATGAAGACAGCAGTGGTTTTATGAGGGGAATTTGAGTGTTTTGTGTTGATGGCTCAGCCATCTGGGACACTGCAGGAGACGGTACACACTCACACACATCATGCACGCACGTCCTGTTCTGGAGTCTGTTCGTCTGAAACCCCAGTGTCTCTTAGTTCAAGTTACACTTCAATAAATGTGTTCTATTAAGGAGCAATATAGCTGAATAAATTATGAGAAAAAGGTTCTAAAATGTTGCAATTAAATAAAAATAAGCATGTCAGCCACAAAATGCATGTATTTATTTAAAGGACATTTCTGATCATTTTTCATTTTCAAAGCATATTTTATGCCACTTTTTATGTAATTTTTTTTAATCTTACATTAATAATGTTATGCTTTACTAATTTAGGCTTGCATTTAATTAAATTTTTTATTTAAGACATTTTATCCCCAATTCTCATTCTTTTAACATTATTTATTTTAGTAGTTTTGAGATACTATTATTGTTATAATATTTTGAATTAGGTTTTATTTTTAATAATAAATAGTTATAATACATTTAATTTAAAACGCACTTTTCATCAGAGATCTCAAAGTGCTACGGGTTAAAAAAAAAACCTTGCTAAAAAGAAATGTCTTAAGGCCTTTTTTGACCTCAAGGAGTCAGGGAGGGCATTCCCACAGATGTGGGGCAGCGTACAAAATGCCCTATCTCCCATTGTCCTGAGTCTGGTTCTGGGTATGTGGAAGAGCTTTGAGTGAGTGGAACGGAAGGAACGGGTTGTGCTTTGTGGGTTGATAAGTTCTTTGAGGTGGGAGGGGGGCATGTCCATGGATGCATTGATGTTTAAGGAGGGAAACCTTGTACTTAATCCTGGTGGAGATAGGAAGCCAGTGGAGTGAGTGAAGAATGGGGGTAATGTGCTCATGTTTCCGCACTCTCATCAGGATCCTAGCTGCAGAGTTTTGGATGTATTGAAGCCTCTGCAGACTCTTTCTAGGGATCCCAATGAGAAGTGCATTGCAGTAGTCCAGTCTGGAAGAGACAAAGGCATGAGCCTTTATTTACATTTCTGTTATTGTTTATTTTATTTCAAGTAATGAAATGTTTTTTTTTTTATGATTTTAGTTTTATTTAATGATAATGACCCTCATAAGAGCAGCAGTTTAGTAACAGTAATAGTGGCATTAGTAGTAAAAATAAAATAATATAAAAAAATAAAATAAACTGGCATCTCCCTGCTTTTGTTTTGTCAGGGATAACTTTGGGACCCAGGTGATGGCGATGCTCTTTCATTGGGCGAGAGGGCAGCAGGGGGCGGGGCCAGGGGCGGTGGAACGGCTGATGAAAGCGCTGGAGGACAGTGGAAGGCGGGACTTGGCAGAGGAAGTAAAGGACACAGTGACTCTAGGGAAGAGAAAGTATGAAGAATCGCTGAAGAGAGTCGGACTGGAGACACCAGCGAGCTCTGCAGACCCTTAGTCCAGCTGACACACACTCACACACACCATTAAGATGACAACATCATGATATATAAACTCCTACCAGCAGCACTGCAGACCAAACCAGTGACACACATGGGCATACAGCACAGAGTCTCATCTCACAGGACACTCTCTGGCTCTCAGAGCAGCGGTCTGTCTGAATGACGTCTTCATTAGATGCCTCTCAAACTCACAGCAGATGTGTTTTATTTGTAGTGAGACACAATGCTGCACATTTACACTGAGCCAAATGAGCCATGAGTATTTGTTTTGTGTTTTTTAGTGTTTTAACCAAAAAAAAATGTTTTGTATATTGTAATGTAAGTGGTGAATCTCAAGCAGCCTCTCAAAAGGGTCATATTTCATAATTTTGGTGTGTGTGTGTATATATATATATATATAGATAGATAGATAATATTTAATTATATATAACTTAATTATATTTAATTATTAAAATAAATATTACATGAAATTATTGAAAAAATGGGCTTCTAAAACAATATGGTTATACTTAAAAAATATATAATAATAATAAAGCAGTGCAATTGTGCAATTTAATAATAAAAATAAAACCACATTCTCCATAAGAAATATTATAGCTCATATAGTTTTACAATTAAAATTAAAATATATATACGTGCACACACACAAACCCATATATAATTTTTATGGTTGTGAGAATGCTGTGTTTCTATATGTAAAAGAGAAGTTGGGAGTAAAAGGTGCTTATTTGTCATGAAATTATGAAAAGAAATAATGCAATGCAAGTGCAAATACAACAATAAATACAATGCAAAAATCCCAAGGGACATAAAAATAGGCTTAATCTTTGTACAAAATGAAATTCAAATTTGTTTTGAAGTGCAATATGACCAGGACACGTTCTTGACGGATCTCGTGACGTCATCCCCGCACAGCATTATGGACATCTGCACAATCCAAATTACTTGATTAAATTATTAAATCATCTCGGTTACGTATGTAACCAGGGTTCCCTGAATAGGGAACGAGATGCTGCGGTAACGTCACCGTATGGGAACACCTCTTGGTGTGACAAATGTCTGAAGCCCTATACCATCCCGCCAATCCTATTGGCCAAATAGTGCTTGGCACTGTCCTACGCATGCGTACGCATCGTATACCTGAGTGCCGTGGGCTATTTCGCTCAGATTTCATGAACTGAAGAAATGCTATCAAGGTACGGAACGGCCGGGACCGCAGCATCTCGTTCCCTATTCAGGGAAAGGTGGTTACATACGTAACCGAGATGTTCCCTTTCATAGGTCACTTCGATGCTGCGGTGACTTCACCGTATGGGAACCCTATACCATAACGCCTGACGTACCTGATAGTTGGAATCCAAGGAAAGCATCTGCTCAAGCGGAGAGAACCCAGGAGCCAGGAGCCATCCTCACATCCAGACTGTAAAACTTGACAAAAGTGTTCGGTGAGGAACATCCTGCCGCAGCACAGACATCATATATATAGAAGAACCACTGAGAAAGCTTGTGATGAAGCCACTGCTCTCGTGGAATGAGCTCTAACTCCTAAGGGCGAAGCGAGTCCGCGCGCCTTATAGGCTAAAGATATAGTCTCCACCAGCCAATGGGACATTGGCTGCTTTGTGACAGCATGGCCTCTATTTTGTGTCCTAACAGACAAAGCTGGTTGGACACACGCCATGGAGCTGTTCGATCAACATAAGTCTTCAGAGCTCTGACAGGGCAAAGACTCAGATCTCCTGACCCCACCTCTGCAGGGGGTAAAGCCTCCAAAACCACTTGTTGAAAGTGAAAAGGGCTCGAAGCGACCTTAGGGACATAATTAGGCCTCGGTCGCAGCAATACTTTCACAGAGCCTGGTGCAAAATCCATGCACGAGGGCGAAACAGAAAAAGCCTGTAAATCCCCAACTCTCTTGAGGGAGGATAAAGCCACAAGAAGAACTGTCTTTAAAGTCAGGATTTTATCCGGTATAGTTTCAAAGGGCTCAAACAGATGCCCTGATAAACCTTGCAACACAATGGATAAATCCCATGAAGGAACTCGCACAGGGCGGAAAGGCCTCAGCCGTCGTGCACCTTGTATAAAACGAGAGACCAGGGGATGACAGCCCACTGAAGCACCATCTATATATACGTGGTTAGCTGAAATGGCTGCCACGTAAACTTTCAGAGTGGCTGGCGTTACTCCATCGGAGAAACGGTCTTGAAGGAACTCCAGCACTGAAGCCACTGGGCAGTAAACCGGATCCAATTACGAATTCCACACCAGGTCGTAAACAGTTTCCATTTGAAAGCATATAAACGTCTCGTAGAAGCTGCCCCAGAATTCATTATAGTCTCGGTGGTTTCAACAGAAAGACCGGGACATATTAACTCACTCCGCTCAGAGGCCACGCCCACAGCTTCCATAGATCTGGCCTTGGGTGCCAAATCATTCCCTGTGCTTGCGATAGTAAGCCCTGTCTGAGGGGAATCTCCCATGGAGAGTCCGCTAACAGACTGACCAGGTCCGCAAACCACTGCTGTGTGGGCCACCACGGAGCAACCAGCAGCAGCTGCTCCACTCTGTCCAGCTGTATACTGGATAACACTGCTGGAATTAGACGAATCAGGGGAAAAGCATACAAGCTGGATAGCAAATCCACTCCGAAGTTCAAATGTCCGGGTACATGAACCGCTCGGATCGACAGAAATCTGGTCTGAGACCAAAGAAGAATATTTCTCGCCAGCCTGCACAGGGGGCGAGAGCTTAATCCTACTTGATGATTCAGATACGACACAACCGCTATGTTGTCTGACCTGAGTAGTACCTGACGGCCGATCAGCAGATTCGAGAAATACTGGAGAGCTAGAAAAACCGCCAGTAATTCCAACCTGTTTATATGCCAACTGCGTTGTGTCGCCGTCCATACTCCATGAGCTGGGCGCCCTTGACAAACATCTCCACAACCGGTCAAACACGCGTCCGTCGTGACAGACTCTCGGGAAGCACAAATCCCCAGCTGAACTCCAGCTAGAAGGAATTTGGTTGACATCCATTTTCTTATTGACATAACACACCTCCGTGTCACCGAAATCGTCCGATGCGGAAGACAACGGGGTGAAATGTTCCGGCTTGTCGTCCACCACTGAAAAGGACGCATATGAAGTAAGCCCAGACGGATTACAGGTGATGCCGCTGCCATTAGACCTAAAAGTCTGAGGCACAAACTCACCGTCACTGTGCGACCCACTTTGAAGTGACGCACGCATGACGCGAGAGATTGAGCGCGCGGGAGAGATAGTCTTGCTGTCATCGCACAAGAGTCCAAGTCTATTCCCAGAAGGTTATCCACTGAGAGGGAATTAAAACACTCTTCTAGAAATTCAGATGACATTTAGATGATTCAGCACAAGATCCCGAACGCCCTGGAGCCGCAACGGGGCCAGAACTGCGTCCATGCGATTCGAAAATACTCGATGAGCCAAAGCTAAGCCGAAAGAGGAACACAGTATTGATACGCTTTGCCCTCTAAAGCGAATCTGAGGAACTTCCTGTGTCTCTTGATGATCTGAATATAAAAATATGCATCCTTCATATCGATCGTGACAAACCAACTGTTTGGTTGAATCTGAGACAGAATAGACTTTACCGTTAACATCTTGATTTTGCTCATCTTGAGTGCAAGATTCAAACGGCGTAAATCGTCACCTTTATTGATTTTACCAAAATAGCGGCTTTAAAACCTGACTCCATCTGAGAGGGGTCTACTTTATAGCCCCTATTCCCCGCAGAGATGCTCCTGCCGCAGCACCACGATTTGGTTAACAACCATGGGAGATTTCCACGGCAAAAAGGCGGGCCTTTCTGAACTGAATGGTGTATCCGTGACGAATTGTGTGTAACACCCATAGTGAAAATGCCGGTCAAGCGCTACCATGCGGCCCATAAAACGTATTGGTTTCCAAGCCTCCGCCTGCAGCATTCCCACATGCATTAACGTCCGAGCAAGGAAAGCTCACAGCGTCCGTAAACAAGGAAAGCGCATGTGTAAAAGTCACTACGTTTCGTTGTGTCTAATCCTGAAGCTAATCCACGGCAGAATTAAATCCAACAAAATGAACATCGGGCCACGCCGCTAGCGTGATTACGGCAGCTGTGTGAGCCGTCATAAACAGGCCGTCTTAGTCAGCCTCTTGTGCCGTCCCTCAAACTCTGAAGGCTGGATTGTGCAGAGTGTCTGAGGGGGCGCTCAAGTGATAGCTCAATCCAATGATGCTCGAGGTGCCTTTGCTGCGAGACAGTCAATGTTAGAGCGTGGGGACTGCAGTGAGAGAGTTGGATGTGCATTAGCAGTCCAACAGCACTCTCTAGTGGAGGGCACAGTCCCTGACGAACAGGAAGGGAAGCGCATGCGTCAAAGTCTTTGCGTTTCGTTGTGTATAATCCTGAAGCGTATCCACGGTAGGATTTAATCCAACAAGATAAACATTGGGCCACGCCAATAGCGAGAACGCGGCAGCTGTGTGAGCCGTCATAAACTGGCCGTCTTTGTCAGCCTCTTGTGCCGTCCCTCAAACTCTGAAGGCTGGATTGTGCAGAGTGTCTGAGGGGGCGCTCAGGTGATAGCTCAATCCAATGATGCTCGAGGTGCCTTTGCTGCGAGACAGTCAATGTTAGAGCATGGGGATTGAGGACGAGAGGCTTTTGCCGTACAACTCAGGTTTTTGTAATGTTGGCGAGATTAGCCGAGGTGGCGCTCGACTGTTAACATCCCCGTCATAGAACGGTTCACTGCTCGGGCAGTATGTTTGGTAGCACTTTTCACAGCCTCCGGTAATATCTTTCTCGATAAGAACCGCCATAAAGTGAAGTAAATTTGCAGAGATTAGACGCGACTCGACATGCCTTCGACGAGACTTTAGGCCGCGGCCGAGTTCGGCGCGATCCGTTCGGCTAGAGAGTTCGTCCACAGCGGCATCACTGTATAACAGCAGTCCACCATATCAGCAGTGGTGGCGAAACCTGCGGCGTTGGTGACGTGCGCTGATTAAGGCTGCTTCCAGGACCTCGAAACCTCTTGGTGGAGGTCCGTGTAGAAGGGTAGCGGCTCACGGGGGGGATAATTTGTCCACCACGCGTGTAACCACATTCAACAGCTCACTGAGGAAGGGGAGGCGCGTTTCTCCTGTCCGCTCGGAGGGAGAGAACCGCATGTGCCGGCCGCGGCCGCGGTGGACAAACATAGTTTGTAAAAGCAAATCTGCTGATTAACACACTCGAGTGGGGGAGAGCGAGCAAAGTGGAAAAAACTCCAGCACACACTGTATTCATAGTCCAAGCCGCACACATCGCCCCAAACCACCACCTTGTGACCACAGAAGCGTAACGGTGGGGGTTAGATGTGAGGCGACCTATAGAAAATACACTCCAGAGCGCAGAACTGTAGCCACAGGCTATCATGGAGAGAACATGTAGAGAGGCTGCTAAACGAACCTCTCATGAGTGCCTCCCTGTGATAAACCCATATACAGCTCCTATACCTTTCGTTGACTCATCGCATCCGCGAAGAGGAGTTGAACACTGCTCGAAGTAAAAACCGCTGAGAACGCGACGCGAGATGGTTTCCTTAGGGCACAGATGATTTGCTTTCCTGAAGGAAATGAAATCTGAGCGAAATAGCGCGCGGCACTCAGGTATACGATGCGTACACATGCATAGGGCGGTGCCAAGCGCTATTTGGCCAATAGGATTGGCGGGATGGTATAGGGCTTCAGACATTCGTCACACCGAGAGGTGTTCCCATACGGTGACGTCACCGCAGCATCGAAGTGACCTATGAAAGGGAACAGTGATGTTCATTCTCCTGTCTTCTTTCCCAGAAGTGGGGAATATTCCTCGGTCCTTTTTGATGTAGTATTCTTCCATGTGTTTTAAAAGGGTTCGTTCCCCCCAAAATAGTTTTAAAACACAAGCTTATTTTCATTTTTGGGTGAACTAACCCTTTTAACTCAAGGTCACCGTTGCGTCACGCCGATGACGTCACCGCGCTTTTTTTTAACCTTTGCTTAAACAGCAGAAAAAATCTGACGGCGCGCGCCAGCAGGCGGCGATCAAAACACCGACTTTCTCCCGTAGTGTCGTGCTTTTTCCTCCCTCCTTTCCTCCAAACGCACACCGAGTAACACCGGCGGCTTTAACCATTATCACACCGTCACCGGAGGAGGAACATCACATGAAGCCATAATAACCGGAGAAACGGGACAAAGCTGCAGGATCCGGTATGTAGCGCGGTTACGCGCTTATTTCTTTGACTAGCATTTGTGTGTCATATTAATATTTAAATTTGTTTAGCAGAAAGCTGATACAATAGAATCATTATGATCTAAACGGTCTCCGTGTTAAAGATTATGTCAGTTCGCAGAATAAACGGAAATAACGGTAACGTTACAGTGGTTCTTACAATGTAATGCGACGGATCGTTTCTCTTTATGTGGCAAAATACGATTCCCCATCGCGAGAAGGCGTCTGAAATCAAACATGACTGATCAAACTGGCAAACGGTAACGTTATTTAGGACAGAAGCGAGAAAGAGCGTCTTTGACAGCTTCATTCATTCTAACGGTCGCGTTCCGCGCGCGAACATCTGTTTCGCGTAATACAGCGGCGCGCGTTTCGTCTGCGCGTTACTGTACCGTCCGTCCGTTATGCCCGCGGGATTAACCGGCCGCGGAATCCGCTCCAGGGCCATTAAAGACGGACGTTATGTCTTTGGGGATCTGCAGCGGATCATCAGCAGCCAGCAACATCAGGGCACCGCGGCGCGCGCGTTCTCGATGCGCCGTGCGCGCTCTCGAGCCTCTCGGGATTGACACAATCAGCGACCTCTTTAACATACTGCACATATTTCTTCTCTCTTCTACATATTCTAGCAGGTTTTCCCCCATGATTAAGTAATTGCGTCCTTGGACTAAAATAAAACAACCTTTACAGAAAAAGTGCTACAGAATCATGGTATTTTGGACATGTTACCCTGAAATACCATGTAAATACCGCAATACATGACTTTTAGGACTCTGGTGTATTTCAAAATAGATGTACAAATGAGTTTAATAAAACCATTACAAATTAGACATTAAGACCCCTGTATTAACTAACAATAGTCTTTATGTTATTAATATTTGTCCGCTCCTGATTCTTCTCGGTATCACTGTTATATTTGCTCACTGGGATTCTGAGACCAGCTGAATGCAGTATATGATTGTTCAATTTCACTCTCTGTCATGTGTGGTGATTATAAACACTCAACACTGATAATAATCAGAAATGTTTCTTGAGCAGCAAATCAGTATATTATCATGATTTCTGAAGATTATGTGACACTGAAGACTGGAGGAATGATGCTGAAAATACAGCTGCAGATCACAGACATAAATTATATTGTAAAATATATTTTAATAGAAAACAGTTATATTAGACTTTAATAATATGTCACATTATTACAGTTTTTACTGTATTTTTGATCAAAAAATGCAGCCTCAGTGAGCAGAAGATACTTATTTCAGAAACATTAAAAATTCTTAACAACCTGAAACCTTTGAACATTAGTGTATATTTTTTTTTAGAAACGAATAGTGTTTTTTAGAGCTTGATGCTGTAAATCAGTAAAATTATTATTTTTTGGACAAGAAATATTCTTCTAAACTCATGTGAAACGACATAAGGAATACAGGTAGCTCTGACTATCTTAACCCAGATGATCTTCCAGGTTGAAACCATTGGTAGATCAGCTGAAGATCATACATTTGGGAATAGAATTATTTTCCAGAATGAAACAGTGGCGTGTCCAGAGTGACTTGTGATTGTGAAGTTCTTGGCTTCATCAGCTGCTTGTGATCTCAGGTCGGCTTCACCTCCTCTTTCCCTCCCTCCCTCCATCTTCTCTCTCCTCCCACCCAGCTGTCTCCCTTTACAGCTCTCTCTTCTCTCTCTCTTTACACTCCTCCATCCTCACTGATTCTCTGCATCCCTCCATTTGGCAGCACAACAACATGTTAATGGATGTATTTTATAGTTGACATCTGTGTTTATATTTTGCTTAAAGAAAAGTACCAGTACCAGTTTTTTTTTTTTTTGGAGGGGGGGGGGGCAGTACTATAGTAATACAATGGAAACATGAGTTTTACTACACAAAAACACCCAATTTTTTTTTTTTTAATTAACTAATTCTTTAATTTTTATTTTTTGTGTGTAGTAAAATTAATGTTTGGGGTCTGTAAGAATTATTTAATTTTTAAAGAAGTCTATTCTACTCATCAAAGCTGCATTTATTTGAATGGTGAAATGTTAATTCAATTTTAAAGTGATGTTTATATTTTAATGCATTTTAAAATGTAATTTATTTCTGTGATGCAGCGCTGTATTTTCAGCATCATTCCTCCAGTCTTCAGTGTCACATGATCCTTCAGAAATCATTCTGATATACTGATTCTTATTATCATCAAATGTTGAAAAAAGTTGTGATGCTTCATATTTTTGTGAAAACTGCCATACATTTTCAGGATTCTTTGATGAATAGAATATTCAAAAGAACAGAATTTATTTGAAATAGAAATTTTGTAACATTATAAATCATTTTACTGATCACTTTAACGCATCCTTGC
The DNA here is from genome assembly GCF_963082965.1 of Carassius carassius. Classification (NCBI taxonomy): domain Eukaryota; kingdom Metazoa; phylum Chordata; class Actinopteri; order Cypriniformes; family Cyprinidae; genus Carassius; species Carassius carassius. Next base: position 1,802,718 of record NC_081804.1, on the reverse strand, counting down.
TGAATAAAAGTGTTAGATTCTTTAAAAAAAAAAAAATCCCCAAACCTTTGAACAGTAGCGTATGTAAGACAATACATGAGTGATGAATGTCTTACTATTGACTGTTAGTCAGCACAGGTGTGTGTATGAACACATGAGCGCTTTACGTTCAGTACTCACACACACACACACACACACAAACGACGGGGCTGAAATCTGCTGTAAGACATGTGGAAATCTCTGGCACTCAATCATAGGATTTCATAGCCTTTTCAGTCCATTTCCATGGAAACTATCTCATTTCTGTTGTGTAGAAATATTCAGACTCGCCCTTGCTGGAGAAGCTTGAAGATCAGAGCAGCTGGTGCATGCTGGGAGCACAAGACCAAACCACTGATAGCACAAAAACACCGTTCTCAGCTCCTGTTCCTCTGTGAACTGAAACAGAAAGCTGAACAGTAAACGTCCATCGCTCAGATGTTGCTCTTTCTTTGCTCGGAAGACTTGATTTACATCTACAGATGTTTCATGTGTTAAAGTTGAAGACGTGCACAAAAGTATAGAGCAGTGTTATTTTAGGATTATTTATATACTAATATAGCATTTATCAATAATTAGCTTTTTTATATTTTAATATTTCTTTTTGTTTTGTCATTTTTATTAGTTGTTTTTAGTATTTATTTTTAGCTTTAATTTATTAAACTTATTATTTGTAATTTTAGTACTTGAGCTTAAAGCGTAAATATTTCAGCTAGTTTCCAAGTCAACATTTAGAATTTGTACAAGTTTAAAGCTTCTTAATTTTTTTTAAAAAGTATTTCTATTTTATCTCAATGCTTTTTAAATGCAATATTCTATTATTTATTAATATTTTGAATGAGCTAAAAATAATTTTCATTTTCATTTTACCATATGTTTTTGTTGCATGCTTTTGCCATTTTATTAGTTTTTGTTGTTTGTTATTATTATTTAACTTTATTTTTTTAAGTTTATTATTATTTTTAGTTTTAGTAAATTTGGTAATCAAGCTTAAACTTAGTTACAAATGCAACATTTAACATTTTTAAACGTTTCTTAAAGGTTGTTTTTATTAAGTTTATTTTTTATTTGATATTTATATTTTATTTCAATTACCTAAATATATATCTATAATATTATATTATTTATTAATATATTTGATTAGTTAATTTTTTTAATTTAATTTAAGTTAAAGTTTTAGTAATTTTGTAATTGACATTTTATTAAGTTTATTAGCTTAATTTTATTTCAGTTTGTTATTGTTGTTACAGTCATTTTAATACTTCAGCTTATACTTCTGTTAGTTGCCATGTTATGTAGAATTTTTTTAAATACTATATCCATATTTTATTTTATTTCTTCTTTTTTTTAATGTTTTAGCTTCAGTTGTATTGTCCCATAAATTGAACAGAAATGTGGATAGCATCTCAGATCATTTGATCTTGTGGATTTAATGAGAAATGTCTGAGGTCATGTTGAGATCTTTGACTTTAAGTTGAGACTTTGGCACAATTTGAGACATTGAGATCTTTTCTGAAACTCTACAGGAGTCTTTTCTCAGGAGAAACATCTGCGAAGCAGGAGATCTCAGCAAAATCTCCAAGTGATTTATTCTTTTATCATTGTTGCTTGACCTTTATGAGCCTCAGAGACTTTGCAAAATATATCCCATATCTGTGTTTTTCATTGAGAGTAGGAACATTTTGCCAGTCTAAACAGACCTGATATTCTCTGGGATGAAGAGAAAGATGCAACAATAATAGTCCTGCTGAAAGAAAGCACCATGAGATTTCACGCTGGGTCTGTGCTAACTCTCCTGAGTGAAGGAGAAAGAGGAAACCAGACAGAGAAAGTGCAGAACTGAAGGTAGATGAGTTCAGTCCAGTCAGCAGAAATCAGGAAACGCATGAGTGGAGAGCAGGACGAAGAGAGGGAGGGGACAGAGCGAGAGAGACGTGCTGATTGGCTGATCCGAGGGGAGGAACGAGGGAGAAAATCGGACCGTCTTTAAATCGTTGAACTTAAAACACACACACATGTTCCTCTCGGACTCCTCCTGACCTTCTGTCTGTTTATCACCAAGATTACATGACCATCAAATCTGCTGATAAACACTTAAATATGAATATAGACAATGCTCTGGGTTGCTGGTCATGTGTTTCATGGCATAATTCTTGTAAAGTTTCAACAGCAACAAGTGCTGCCACCAAAGAGACCAGTGTCAACAAAACATTGTCATTATTTATCACTTTAATGATCATTTGTATAACATTATTAACATATTTCAGTTAGTTGTCAAATCATTTCTAGTTTTTTTCCCTAATTATTTATATTTCGTAATATTATTAATTATTAATAATAGTCTTGATAATATTTTACATTTTTATGTATTAATATTATTTATATGGAGCACAAAATATCAGTTGGAAAAAACAAATATCAGAGGCATGGCCGTGTTATTTTAGCATTATTTATACACGTTTACAGTATTTAATAACATTTTGAGTTAATATAATAATTATAATAATATTTTGAATGTTATTTTTATTTTCCAGATTTAATTAAAAATGTTAAAAGTATTTCTAGCTCCATTTTTTATTTGCGTTTTAGTTTTAGTTATCCTAGTACTTAATTTGAGTTTATTTTTTTTGTTTTTCACCTAATATATATATAGATATATAATATTATTACAGTATTTTTTATTATCTCAATAATTTATAATTTAGTGATAATTATATAATTTGTATTAATAATAATAATAACAATAATTGAATATTATTTCAGTTATATGTTAGCTTTTCCCGTTTTTCATTAGTTTTAAATAGTTTCTCTCTTAATCCATTTTTCTGTTCTTTTTGTAAACAGTATGTGCATCTTATTTCACATAAAGCAAATGTTCATCTTCATAATCTTTCAAAGTTGCTCTGAAATGACTTTCTTTTTTTTAAATACATATACGCTTGGCCTTATTTTTCTACCTCTTCTGGTTTAGAGATCATTTATTATCATCCGGTTAATTCCCAAATGATGAACTCAAGTTCTGCCCTGCATTTTGTGTTTCTAACAGAAGTTATATATTACAAAAGTAAATATAGAGTTGACACCAATTTTACAGAAAACAACTTATCTGTGACACATTCAAGTTAGGCGTGTGTCATCAATCAGACGGTATGAGCCCGTGGAACATCCGGCAACATGTGATAGGAATAAAAATAAGAGATGGAGAGATGAGGCGAGAGGAGCAGAGGAGGAAGGAAAGGAAAGAGTGAGTCCAGTGTGAGGAATTTCTAGAGTCAGTGAGAGATGACACCTTTATCAGAAACACACTAATGTCCTCTCTCTCTCTCTCTCTCTCTCTCTCTCTCTCTGTGCGTGTGTGTGTGTGTGTGTCTTTCAGAGATCTGCCAGAGGACGCTGAATGGACCGAGATCCCAAAACCAGTAAAAATCTGCACAGACGTGCACTCTGACGCCTTACACACACACACACACACTGAAAAATGGCTGACAAACAGATCAGGTGAGTTTGTAATTTCAACTATCACTACTTGGACTTGGTGTTGAACTCTTCTGACCCCAGAACACTTTAGCAACAGCATCCTAAAGCCCTAGCAGCCATGCGTCTTTTACCAGTCTCTTTCTCCTCTCATGCTTCGCTCCAGTTTGTCTGGCAAGCTAATAAACGGCGGTCTGGCGGGACTGATCGGCGTTACCTGCGTCTTTCCCATCGATCTGGCCAAAACCCGTCTCCAGAACCAGCAGAATGGATCGCGCCTCTATACCAGCATGTGAGTGCTCAAACAGTCGAGTCGAGTGCGTTCATATTAGCTCCACATCTGCATCATACTCTACTGTACATACTGTGCTCTGCAGGTCCGACTGCCTTGTGAAGACCATCCGGTCAGAAGGATACTTTGGCATGTACAGAGGTCTGTCAATCTTAGACTAGTTAACTGTCAGCTAAGAGATTATTATTTCCTGTGAAAACTGAGAATGTATGCTCTTCTCTCTCTCAGGTGCGGCGGTGAACTTAACTCTCGTCACTCCAGAAAAAGCCATCAAGCTTGCCGCAAATGATTTCTTCAGATTTCACCTCTCTAAGGACGGGTGAGACATAAACACACACACACACACACACAGATCAATATAAGCACGATGACTAGCTCTTTGAGCTCTTTGACACATCGTCTTGCCCGACACACTGCTTGGGTTCATTCCCGGCCACAAACATTTATAATATTTCGTTTTTCATCTAGTAATACACATTTCATACACATAAAATATAAAAAATAGAATATAATAAAATAATATGCTAATAAAATTGTATTGGTATGTTTTATGTTTTTATTTTATTTATGTTATTATAATTTTTTCAATATTTAAATGAAATTAATTATTATAAATTATAGTTAGGATATAATATTTATTTCTATATGCATTATATTATAGTATTATATTATACTTATATATATAGAACATATTTTGTTAAATTCCATATATTTTTGTCCTTTCGTACTCACACGTATATTTATTTATACTTTAATTTTTATTAATTTATTTTGTACTTTATAATTATATTGAATTGTATTATGTCATATATATATATATATATATATATATATATATATATATATATATATATATATATAATTTTTTTTTTTTCATATCCACACACACGCACACATATGTATATTTATTTATTTATTTATTTATTTATTTGATAAATACACACAGACACATGTCCTCTTACACACACACACACACACACACGCAGCTCATTACCAGACCGTGCTGTTATCATCTTATACAGCCACAGTAGTGACATACTGACACTATCAAACATCTCGATCAGTTCAGCACACAGTATCACGTTACCAGACCCACATTCATATTAAATGAGGGTGGAAGCACACAGACAATACCCACAATGCCTTGCCTGCCGCCGTTTCCATGGCAACCAGAAATAGCACCGGTGAGTTATTGCCCGCCGAGTCCAAGTGTGAATTATTATGGACCCTCGGTGTTTGTGCTGATCACACACTGATGACGCTTCACCTCTCGTTCCCTCAGGCAGAAGCTCACTCTGGTGCGAGAGATGCTGGCCGGCTGCGGCGCGGGGACCTGTCAGGTCAGTCTCCATTAATAATGCTCCACTATTATTTTATTCAAGTGGATTCAGCAGCAGACAGATCATTGTGTCTGTAATGGCCTAAGAGACAAAACACAGATGCATTAAGGGTACAAGCACACTCCCGTGAAACGTTCACATCACACATCACACAGGTGCTGCTTATTACACTGGAGCTGAGGGGTTTTGATGCAGGGCGATTTGTTAATGTGCATGTTCTTCCACAATACGATCCTAAAATAGCCCTTTTATACAGAAATCATCTGCAGAACTCCCACAATCTCCTTGGATTAATGAGGCAGATTCACAGATTTTGAGATGTTGCATTAAAATATGTTGGATGAAAAGCCAAAGATATAAAAAATAAAAAACACATATACTTGCTTTATTTACTAATATCTTGAATTAGCTTTTTTTTTAAGCTTCAATTCATTTTACTTATCTTTTATTCATTTTATCTTGTTGTGATTTTGTCAGTTTTATTTGTTTTATTTTATATATTTCTATTTAGCTGTCATTTATCTTTATGTAGTTTTAGTAACTTAGTACTTCATCTTAAACTTATGTTAGGTAATTGCCAATTTTCATTTAATATATTTATGTATGATCTTTATTTCATTACATATATGCATATATTAAAGCAATATAAAAAATGTATAAAGTTTTAGTAATAATACTTCATCTTAAACATTTTTCATGTAATGTATTTATATTTTATTATTTTATCTTTCTATTCTATATGTATATAATTTTATTTTATATATACATACATATACTGTATATATATACTGTATATATATATATATATATAGAGAGAGAGAGAATATAAAATATTTTTTTTTGTGTTATATATTTTTATATTTTCTATATAAATGTGTATATATGCAGTTTAAGTTACACTTATTATTATCAATATTTATACAATTTTTTTAATTTATTTGATGCATGTTTCTAAATAATTTGTTATGATTAATTTAATAATATATATATATATATATATATATATATGAAAATAAAAAAACATAAAATTAAAAAGTGAAATAATTAAAAAATACATTACTAAATAAATAAATTAAAACAAATTGAACGCAAAATTTATTTTAACATCTCACACAGTTTTTTCTCACACTAATTTAACATTTAGTTGAGGTAACCATGTAATTCTCAGAAGTTGTGTAAATATATATTAATTGTTGATCACAAAATCAATGAAAACACTATATTTATAAATAAAACCATTTTATTTCAGATGTAAAAAGAAAATAAAGTGGCCGGAGTAACACAACGACTTAATGCTCATCTGCAATACGTCTATGGGAAGTAGACATACGTGTGTGTTAGCATCAGTGTAAAATTACAAAACGAGAGTCTAAACTATCAGTTTAACCATCTGAAAACAGCTTTAGGCATCAATCCTGTGACTTCTTACTCGTCATAGTTTATTTAAACACGCGTGTGGCCCTTTAAATGAGCTTGTTCTCGTTTTTCATTGGTTCTGAGGTTTCCTCTAACCATGTTTCTGTTGTGTTGCAGGTCATCGTTACAACACCGATGGAGATGCTAAAGATTCAGCTGCAAGATGCAGGAAGAATCGGTAAGAATCTAGTCTAAAAAGAGGAAGGAATGAAGGGAGGTGAAGTGAGAAATCAAGACACAGGACAGAGAAGAGAGACCAAGCACTGACACCTTGTGGTCACATTTCTCTCTCTACATTACTGTCAGATGTGGCAGTTCTGTACATTGAACAGTTTATTAATTTGTGTACCACTTACACACACACACACACACACACATATATATATATATATATATATATATATATATATATATATATATATATATATATATATATATATATATATATATATATATATATATATGTGTGTGTTGAAGCCTGCAGTAAATGTTTTGCATTTAGCAGTCCACTCTGCTTATTGTTTTTGGAGAATGTTGCACTCCTGTTTGTCATTGAGCACGAAACTTCACGCCAATAAATCATCAGAAATATTGGTCTTTACCAATATATTGAATCTTTACATTTGTCCTGCCTGTTGTCCGTGGATTTACCTATATTTGGTGTTATTTGCCGTATAAAATGCATCTATACATGCAAAATCGATTTTACAGTTGATTCAATGAACACTTGTCTCTCAAATCAAACAGGATTTTTTTTAACACAAGTGACAAGTCTCTCATTTGTAGGTTGCATTGACACCTAGCGGTGGATGCAAGTAAAGCAGTATAACAGTACCTCATTTTTTTTCTTCAAATGAATGCACCTGAAATTTTTTTGACAAAGATTTCAATTTGTTTGTGGTCTATTTAGGATAAGGCCCTATCAGTATAGTTGAAATGCGAGGGCTCGTTTATGCTGGACACTGTAATGTGCTGTGTGTGTGTGTGTGTGTGTGTGTGTGTGTAGCGGCTCAGAGGAAGCTCATGCCGCAGGCTGTGACCCCCGTGGAGCTGAAGTCCCCCACAGCTGTGCAACTCACCAGACAATTACTGAAGGAAAAGGGCATCGCGGGTCTTTACAAGGGTCTGGGAGCCACGCTGCTCAGGTTGGGGAAATAACACCAGAGTCTTCAGACTGCAGACTCTCAGAGAATCTCAGCCTCGTGTTTTCTCTCCCTTCAGGGATGTCCCCTTCTCTATCATTTATTTCCCTCTGTTTGCTAATCTGAATGATCTGGGGAAGAGAGGAGGCGACGGTCCCGCTCCCTTCTACGTCTCCTTCATATCGGGCTGCATCGCGGGCAGCACAGCCGCCGTCGCCGTCAACCCTGTAGATGGTGGGTTTCTGCATCTTTAAACATCTCTGCTGTTCTGGGATCCTGATGCTTTAGTGAGCCGCCTACATACAACGCATTTTAAAGCATCCTAGAAATACTTCTGATGCAAATGCTGTACCACAAAATTAGCTTCGGTCTAATTTTGCAGGGAAGACAATCTAAAAATGAAGAGAAGTGACAAATACAATTTTAATCAGTGAGTAAAATATCAATAAAAACGGTTAAATTAATATTAATTAATCTAATTATAATCAATGTAATTCTTATCTAATTAAACATTTTCAACATTCGTTTGTTTTTCGGTTAAAAAACGAAATATTTAGTATGGAATGCTTTTTCTGATTTTTAATGCTAATTATTATTAATTCAGTATATTTAATAATTTATTGATTTGTATCTATTTTAAACAATACTAAATATTACATGTGGATTGATTTTGTCTATTTTTGTTACTGAAAATGAAAGATTAATCTTTTTTTTATTTTGTATTAAGTAGAATAGTAAATCAAATAGAAAGCTGAATAATAAATATTGAATATTTTTCCAATTTCTTTTTTCAGTTTTTAAAGTAGAAAATTTTATTTTTTTTGTCTACTTTTAATATTGAATATTAAATATTATACATTTTTCAGTATTTGTTTTGTCTATCATTTATTAATAAATATAAAATATTTCTCAATATTTAAATTTTCCATTTTTAGAATACTGAATATTATATTTTGTTTATGTATTACTGAATATTAAATGTTTTTTTAAATGTTTAATATGAAATATTGAATGTATTTCTTCAATATTATATTTTTATATATTTAAATGCTGAATGTGAAATATTAAATACAAAAAGTACAAAATTTAATTTTTTGTCTACTTTTATCATTTAATATTAACTATTAGACATTTTTCAGTATTTGTTTTGTCTATCATTTATTAATAAATCTGAAAAATATTTTTCAATATTTAATTTCTCAATTTTTAAAATACAGAATATTATATTTTGTTTATTTATTACTGAATATAAATTTTTTATCTTTAATATGAAATAATGAATTAAATTTTTTCAATAAAAATTTTCTATATTTAAATGCTGAATGTGAAATATTGAATATTTTGGGCATTTTATATAAAAAATACTGTCTGATACACATTCTAATGCAAACTCTGTTCAAAACAATAGCCCTTGATTTGCGTCTCTGCTCACGTTTCATCTCTGTCAGTTTGCTGAGGAGGCAGTATGCAGTGAAGCAGCTCGCTAGCTTTAGCAACAGAGCCTGTACGTTAGCAAAAACTGTTGTGCAATGCAAAAAGCAACATCTGTGCAGTTTCATAACTGACCATTGAACGGCTCGTGTGTGTTTCAGTGATAAAGACCAGGCTCCAGACGATAACACGAGGGACTCAAGAGGACACTTACAGCGGGGTGACCGACTGCATCAGGTCATTTCCTTTTAAGGTCATCAGGTGACCTTATTTCATTAAAAGAACCTTAGACTGGAGCTATAATACATTTTTGATCCATTGCCCATTTTTCGTGTGATCACAGGAAGATATTACGCCATGAAGGTCCCACTGCTTTCCTGAAGGGGGCGTACTGTCGGGCTCTCGTCATCGCGCCGCTCTTCGGCATCGCTCAGGTGGTCTACTTCTTCGGCATAGGCGAATACATCTTGAGCTATCTGCCCAAACGGAACAATTAACCACCCTTCCCATCATGCATTGCACCAGTCCTGGCCCCCTCTCACAGGTCGTCATTACCGAAGGATCAAAGCGTAACGTGGAGCAGTCTGACTGATTTGAATCGTTTGTAGTCGTGCCGTTTTCGTGTGTTTTTCTCTGAATGAGCTTGTGTTTGCCAAGCTGCCTGTATTTCGTCTCGTCCGGTCTCGCGCTGAGACAAACATGATGTCCTTTTACGAGCGTTTAATCGTTGAGCCATCGTCCAAGCACTGACATTTAAACCGTAAAATCAGTGATCGGTCATAACACGATCTCGTAGAGCTCTTGTTAATTATGTACTGAAATATCAAGCCAACATGAAGCTCTTTTTAATTGTTAATTTCCTGGAACATGAGGACACTTCATGTTGATTAGTTTGCCCTTTATAGTAGCTGTTTCCGTCTTTCTTACGACCAGCTCTGACTGCTTTCCCTCTGGGCTCAGAATGACTTTGAGGAAAAGTGGAAAGACTAAAGCGTAGTAAAGTCAAAGTGTCTGAGCCGAGAGCAGCTTGTCTTTGTGCACGGTCAAGGCTTTATTCAGCGTTTGTTTCATTACATGTCAGCTACGGAGGTGAATTCAATTCATATCTCATAGACATATCAGTGAATGGAAAACTGACTTGAAAGCATCTCTCAGATTTACCAAATCAGAATGGAAATGCCTCAAATCCGGGGCATTAAAACTTCTGTGAAGATCCCAGACTTTGGGAGATAATCATTATAGATTATGAGATTCGTTTTGCATGGTCACAACACAAAGAAAATAATGTAATTTTTTTTTTTTTGGCATTTCTGACTTAGATCTGTTCTGCTGTTTGTAGCCTGAACAGCAAAATTAGCATTAAATATGATCTTAAACCTAATTCAAACCACATTTGTAGGTAGTTTGAAGTCTAATGAAAACATTTTGGGTATGCCAAGAAGTTTTTTCCTCATTTAGGATGAGATGCGTATTTGTTAACTAAATTAAAATTAGACATTTTTTCCATTATTTTGAAATTATAAAATAAAAATAAAAAATTGACAATAGCACATACCAAAAATGACAAAAAAAAACTAAAATAAATAATTTTAAAAATAAAGTAAATTTATAAAAATGAAAGCTAATTAAAAATAATAATACAAACTATAAAAGTATGAGAAATGTTGCTTTGGGAACTAACTTGGGAACTAAATGATTAAATAAAAATAAATGAAAACTATTTGGAATTATTAAAAAAATAAACTAAAAAGAAAATGAAACCAACAGGAGTTTTATAAAAATAAAAAGCTAATTCCAAATATAAATAAAAAAGTATAATAGTTTATAAATAATTCTAATATATAATATCACTGGTCCTCTCTTGCATATTAATTCAAATCAATAGGGACTGGGCGAACATCATGTGATCTAATTAATATTCATGAGCAATGCTAATGAGTTTTATTTGGTGTCCCACCCACTGCAAACCGACTTTAGCTACTTAGATTTTCATATCAGTCAGATCAGATCTGAGAAAGAATACTAATATACTACATCAACAGAAAAATCTCTAATGATCTACATATGGATTGTAAGACCTGCCCTGTGAACCTATAATGGGTGGAGCTAATAATCATGAATATTAATGCACTGGGATGCTTTCCTATGGTGTACCGTTGCCCTGCAGTGCATCATGGGAGATTTTATTAGTCATTCCTGTCTGTTCGAGAAACCGAAAAGCACAGCCTTTGAATGGAAGTCATATTTATTGCTATTTCTGATGATATAGATGTAAACACACTTATAGTATATCTCACTATATATTTCTATGGATAGTTTTATCAGTGTCTGATTGTTTATGAGTACTGTACATAAGCAGAGGATATTATGTTACTAGATTATGTTTTAGTTTTGTATACGATGGCTTATTTGCACACCTCCCTATTCCTTCTCTTTATGTTTTTTTCAATACGTTAATATGCCAGTTTACATCGTTTGAGCCGGACCTGTAATGTATCAGTGTTGGATTCGTGAGCCGAACCGAACAAACCACAACGCTTTCCGGTTGAAGTTCTCATTTACTTGACGCTGTCTGTTTTTATTTCTCGGAGAGGCGTTCAGATTTATCAGGCAGAAAGAATAGGGCTGATAGATAAGCTCTGCATATATGTGCAATGTCTTTCATACTGCCAAACGATTCCTGACCAAATCCCTGCCTAGAATACCTCTGTGTCCTTTCCCAGTTCATGCATTAGTACACTGCTTCTCTAAACTCGTCCGGTTTATATCGTCCTGCAGTTGAATATACACTACCGTTCAAAAGATTGGGGATTTAATTGATGCATTAAATTGATCAAAAGTGACAGTGAAGACGTTTATAATGTTACAAAAGATTTCTGTTTCAATGCTGTTCTTTTAAACTTTCAAAGAATATTGAAGCAGAGAATCTTGAAAAAAACCCAATCTATCACAGATTTCAGAAAAATATTAAGCAGCATAACTGTTATCAACATTGACAATAATTTTGTCAAAAAAAACCTGCTCTTTTGAACTTTCAAAGAATCCTGAAAAAAATGCATGTTCCGCAAAAATATAAATCAGCATGTTTTCAACATTGATAATAATGCAAAATGTTTTTTTTTTGTGTGCAGCAAATGAGCATATTATCATGATTTCTGAAGATCATGTGACTCTGAAAATACAGCTTTGATCACAGGAATAAATTACATTTTAAAAAACATTAAAACGGAAAACTGTTATTTTAAATAGTAATAATATTTCACTATTTTTTACCATATTTATAATCAAACAAATGCTGTTTTTGTGCACATAAGATAATTTTTTCTAAATATTAATAATCTTACCAGCCCCAGTCTTTTGAACAGCAGTGCACTGTAACATGTCACTAATGAATATGACAATGACTCTAAATAGAAATTATCTTGAGCTTTACCCAGAGGGTTTATGGTGCTGTCTATCAAGTAAACATCTCTAGTCTCAGTGACAATGAACATAATGCCATTTGAAACTGTTCAGATGCTCTTATTAATTGTGTAAAGGTCATAGGTCAGATTTATCGAGGTCAGCGTGTGCACAACCCATCTGATCGATTACTTCATGTATCGTTAATTCTTTAAATGAGTGCAAATGGTATTAAAATTGAAGTATATTTCATGCTTAATATGAATCTGACCTTAATGATCTTGTTTTTGCTCACATTTTTTCCTAAACATTACAAAAAAACGAACATATCTTGTGATCGCTTCTGTTATTTTCTGTTGTTTTGCATTATGGTGTTTTGTGATGATTTATTCTTATTTAGACTGTTTTTGGGTTCCTCTGTTTTGCCTCGTGTTTTCTCAGCTGTGAACTCACAGTGTTTGTGAACGCTGGTGTATTGTGTGTGTGTGTGTGTGTGTGAGGGGTCAATCGTGCGCACAGGTTGTGTGTTTCTTTTTCGTCGTTTATCAACACTAAAGTGTGTTATTCACTTTCTCTCTCCTTTTCACCATCTGTCCTTCTTCCTTACGCTGTACTTGAAGGAATTAGACAGCAGGTGGCAAAAAATAAATAAAAACACAAACACCAAAAATAGCATTGATGATTTATAATCCAAGCACAAAAACAGATCTGCAATATTCAGACATGGCCCTCTGATATCATACAATATTCAGTATACTAGACTATAATATATTATAAGCAACATATTGCCTGTTTGATTCGACAAACCAGAGAATGTATCTTTGAATTGTATAATCGATGTAAATTGATAGTATTCAGTCTTATTTAGTAGTAAATTAGAAGTTAGATATTTGTGATTTCACCAAATATATATACAAGGACCAGCACATATTTATGCAATAATTAAGAAATAATTAACAGTTGAGTCTCATGAAAATATGCTCTGGTCATATTTCACCCCTTAAAAAAGTATAACAAATAATTTGAATGTATGAAGAAAGTCTACAATTTTAGGAACCTTACTACTTTTTCATTTTAACATTATTTTCATAACAGTAATGTTTTGCTTCATTGTCATGAAAATAATATTTTAAAAATTCTAAAAATAACTTTAAATAGGTTTGATTTTATTGAAAATTAAAGACTATTTGAAGGAACCTTTTATTTTGGTTATATTTGTTGCTTTGTAACATTCATTTCTTGACAGTTACTGTGATATAGGATACAATACAGTATATATTTTTGCTTTACTGTCATGAAAATAATGTCAATTTTTTTTTAATAACCTACAACATTTGTTCTTTTTTATATATATATATATATTTGTTTTACATAAAGAAAATTAACACTTTTTAGGAACCTTTAATATTTTTGCATTGAGACATTATTTATTTTTGCTTTATTGTCATGAAAATAATGTCAAACATTTTTCTTTATTTACCTAAAAGTTAGATATGTTAATTGATATTATTTTTATTTTATTTACTTATTTTTTGGGGTTGAAATATGGCCAAAACATGTTCTTTCTTGAGATGTTTCATGAGTTTGACCTGTTTTCTCCATGTGGTTGAATCATGCTGCTGTATAGTAATAGACAGATCATCCTTCCTCCACGACGCCTTTGCTTTCCTCCTCTGAGAGGAACAGTGCAAAAACGCACTTTAACTTCACACACAAGTAAAAATGCACAATGAGGCCCTTCTGGAAGAGAAATCAGTCTGTATGTGGAGTGCTGCTGAGAGTTTGTGTGTGTGCTGATACACAAACAGCCACACGTGTGAGACTGAAATATGGCAGTTGTTTTAATCGTGTTGATTGTTGTTCAATAAAATGTATTTGTTCATAACGGTACCTCGTCCCTGTAATGCTTCTGTCTGAACGATGCAGTATAGAGTTATAAAAGCTGAAAAGTTTATTATCACTGTGCAATTTAAGTATAAATGACTGTCTTACCTATATGATCTCTCACACTTTAGTTCATAAATACTAATTGCTTCCGTCAATCTAAAACGTTCTATGCTTTAAGAAATGAAGTGTTGCTAAATGTGTGTGCTTTCAGTCACGTCAGTAGTCCAGAAAAATCATTAATTCCCAGAAGAGTACGAATGCAAATATTAGAAGTGTTAGGAATTCGTTTTAGTCGATTTGTTGAGTTTAAGAGTCTTTCCTCAAGGTCGTTGAGTCTGTGCAGTGCTCAAAGCGGCCGCTGGGTGTCGCTGCGGTGCTCATCGAAATTACTTCTCCGCAGTTGATGAATTATGAATTAACTTACGTGATTCTGGGAGACACTGCAACCCGTGATATGTGCCTTTGTTAAACAACAAAGGATCTCAGGGTCAATCATCCAAAATGCATTAATTCTTCAACAACAACAGCAAAAAAACAACACCAAAAGCTCCCCAGAGTTTGTGACTGCTTTAATGTGACTTATAGGCCTACTTGAATTCCATTTTCATTTCCTTCTTCGTTTTCCACGGAGACTGGAAATTCAATCAGACACACACAAACCCAAAAGTGAAATTCAGTGTGCTTTAGGTTTCCTATTGACTGCAGACAGTGAATGACACGCCATTGTTTACTACGGATCTCATTCACTGCATGTTCACTATATAGTGACCTCAGATATGAGTCACTGCACATTTAGCCTACTATAAGTGCATTCTGGGTGAATACAAGTGAACATCACTGCTAAGTTTAGATTGATGCTTTAGGGCGAGAGGTGAGTATGAGCGAGCTCTTAAAAAGGACAGTTAAGCTAAAAATAACCTTTTTTGCCATTATTTCATCATGCTGATGTTCTACTCCTGTGCTGTGTGAAATGCAAAAGCTTTCATATTTTTGACGCTTCCAAATAATGTGGTTTCGAATGACACGAATGTAAGAAGACTCAATTATTATTTCAATAAATTCCTTTAAACGTCAAGAACATGAGAGAAGGAGCTCATATTAAACATATATTCTCTGAGCATCTACCCTGAGCTATTATTAGTCCATCTACCACTCAAACACACACACACACACACACACACACTCAGAGAGAGAAAGAGCAGTTAGCATAAGTGAAGGCAGAAGAGAAAAGAGCTAAAATAGATGGACAGAAGGATGACCATTGAAGCGAATGGGGGTTGTGGAAAAGAAAGAGAGAGAGAGAGAGAGAGACTGGTAATGTGTATATAGGCCACTAAATCAATGGGAATCAGGTTTTCTGAGAGGAGAAGACAGGGATATTTATATATATATATATATATATATATATATATAGAGAGAGAGAGAGAGAGAGAGAGAGAGAAGATGCATCTGTACTGACCAGATCACTAGAAAACCCATTAAACACACATTTTTAGACCCTTACTAATAATTTCTTAAATAAAGAGACAAAGCCACCTGACACCTTACAGCAGTAGCAGCAGAGATTACAGTAATGAGCCTCATGCATCACACACACACACACACACACACACACACACACACACACACACTCATCACCGGCTTAGCAAGCAGGGCCGGCCCGCGGTATAGGCGGTATAGGCAAATGCTAAGGGCGCCACTCATCCTTGGGGCGCCAGAATGAGTGAACGAGTGAATTTTTTTTTTTTTACATATTTCTTTTTATAACAGGATACTATTTAAAAACCATTAATTCGAAATACTACCAAATAAAGCAAAAAAAAAAAAAAAAAAAAAGTCCGGCTATTCAATCTTCCCCTATCCATCGAGTGCTTGAAGTGCGTCAGAAACAGAGCGCGCGCGATCAGTTGTTGGTAATTTGTTGTGTAGCGTGCCCGACGCCGCATCCAATGTAGACAGCACTGCTTTTGTTAACACACAGCTCGTAGAAACGGGCCTGGCAGCTCGCGCCAGTTCTAGACACGGTGAAAGTTTCCTGATTGTGACGGAAGGCCGAATTTACATGACACATTATAAATGAGCATAGTCTGCGATAGATACAGTGCCAAAAAGAAGAGAAGAGGATACAGACAGAGGTAAAGAGATGTAGTGAATGAACAATTTATTGGATAGGAGTAAGATACTATAATTCCATGGCAGTTATTTTTACCTTAAACTTAATGTTAGCAGTTGTTCTGAGTTCTGAGTCCCCAGACTGTGATTTTGTACAATCATGTCAGTTTTAAGACGCATTTTTTATTATCACTTTTTTATTAATGTTTTACTCTACAGTTGTGCAGTTTTGGGGGGATACAGTACAGGCCAAAAGTTTGGAAACATGACTATTTTTAATGTTTTTGAAAGAAGTTTCTTCTGCTCATAAAGCCTGCATTTATTTGATCAAAAATACAGAAAAAAATTAATATTGTGATATATTATTACAATTTAAAATAATTTGTTTTCAATTTATTATACTTTAAAGTATCGTTTATTTCTGTGATGCAAAGCTGAGTTTTCAGCATCATTACTCCATTCTTCAGTGTCACATGTGACATCCGGTCTATCACATGATCCTTTAGAAATCCATTCTTATATGATGATTTATTATGAGTGTTGGAAACAGTTCTGCTGTAATGTGTGTGTGTGTGTGTGTGTATATATATATATATATATATATATGCTAAATCATGAACACAATGACAGGGTGAAATGGGCTGTGATGCATGGGGCGCCAGGTAAAATCTTGCCTAGGGCAGCAAATTGGTCAGGGCCAGCCCTGTCAGCAAGCACCACATACATGTGAAATTCTGCCATTTTAACTTAAATGGCACATTATTCAGAGGTTTTAAGGTTATGTCAAATAAACTCAACTCAAATATCAGCACAGACGGCTCTGTCAGTGTGTGCAACAAACCATTAATCTTCATATACTGCTGTTTCTGACTTGAACATGTTGCATTTTTAAATGACCTCATGTAAATGCTGACTTTTGCATGAGATCAGCAGAATGAATTATGGGTAATTACTGGGATGGGGTTTAGCATCTCCTTTCTTTTTGGATCAGCACACAAGATTGCCGGAAGAAGCTGAATTCACATTATGAATACACGTCTGACTTGTATTTATTAGTAAAGTTTACAAAACACACATTTAAAAACAGAGTTCACCCACAAATAAAATAGGCTGAAAATGTGCTCACCCTCAGGCGATCCAAAATGTAGATGAGTTTGTTTCTTCATCAGATTTGGAGAAATATAGTTTTGCATCACTTGCTCACCAATGGATGTGAATGGGTGCCATCAGAATGAGAGTCCAAACAGCTGATAAAAACATCACAGGTAATCCACAGCACTCCAGTCCAGCAGTTAATGTCTTGAGTAGTGAAAAGCTGCATTTTTATTAGAAATAAAACTATATCATTAAAGCCTTTTTAACCTCAAAATGTTGCTTCTGCTCAAAATATGAGTCCATAATCCATAATAATGCTTCCTCCAGTGAAAAAGTCCGTCTCCTATTGTCCTCTCACATCAAAATATTTGTTTTGGACTGGTTATGTGCTTAATCTGTGCAGATTTCTCTCCTGATTCTGACAAAACATCTTTTACTGGAGGAAGCAATATTATGAATAGAGGACTTGTATTGTTTGAAATTAAAAACGTCTTGATGGATTTGTTTCTTACAAACACTCAGCCTTTTGCTTCACAAGATGTTAACTGCTGGACTGGAGTGCTGTGGATTACTGTGATGTTTTTATCAGCTGTTTGGACTCTCATTCTGACGGCACCCATTCACATCCACTGGTAAGCAAGTGATGCAATGCTAGATTTCTCCAAATCTGATGAAGAAACAAACTCAGCTACATCTTGAATGACCTGAGGGCAAGTACATTTCCAGCAATTGTAAATTTTTGGACTAACTATTCCTTTAAGACGAAAATATGCAACAAAACAGCCCTTTTTTCAGCATGTTTTTACATGCTCAGATGACAAGGTCGCCTTAAGAGCAGCACATGCCATCCGGACACACTTCATTGAGCATCAAGTCATCCTTACGGCAGTTTTATTAAAGACGTAACAGACGACCGTAAAGGTTATTATCTCTGCTCTGTTGACTGATGAGAAATCTGCTGGATTTATTCCCCGGCCCGTACAGTTAAATAAATCAAATAAGCGTTTACTGTTTCTTAATCAAAGCTAGTGGATCACACGTGAGCCAAACTAAACCGGTTTAATCTGTCTTTCTTACTTTAGCGTCAACCGCTTGTCTCAATCATTGACCTTTGCTCCGTCACTCCGGTACATTTTCAGTCCCAACAACCACCAAACTGCTCTCTAAATTAACTCAAGCGGTAGGGGGGTAGTTCTCAAAATCATTACGCTAAAAAAATGAACTAAAGCAGCATTAAAGATGAATGATTCCCTGCAGGAAGTGCTGCTCCTGTGAGAGGAAGCCATCAGGCCTGCGCTATGTGTCAGTGAGGCCTGCGGTGCAAGTCTGGAATTGACTAGAAATTCATTTCTATGGCCACCAATGATGTTCTCAGAAGGTCACCCGCTGGTTTTCTCCACTGCATGCTGCATAAATGATCCTCAGCACACTGCACACTGAGAGAAAGAAAGAGAGAGAGAGAGGGAAATAAGTGCCATCTTTATTTCAAAAGTCACTCGTTTAGAAGAGCATGACTTTATAGTACAAGACAATTAGCTTGGATCTCTGCTGAGTGTTATTATTGCAAGGATAAAGCCAATTAATCTAAGATTAAACACATGGCAGTATTGACATTTATTGACATTTATGAAACATCTGGAATAAACTGGAAACATGCACACAATACAAATAGATGTAGAACCAGTGTTGGGGTGATGCATTACAAGTGACGTGAGTTATGTATTTAGATAACTTTTTTTTTCAAGTAACTAGTAAAGTATTGCATTAGTATTAAATTGACAAGAAATATCTTTTATAAGTAAGTAACTTAAGTTACTTTGTTTTTCACCTGTACTGTACCTGTGTTGAAAGAAATTGGGAGTGAGATTTATTACTTTAACTTTTAGCTTGGAAGGGCCTTTAAAATGGCTAAAAATATAAAGTTTTTTATTTTTTTTATTAATAATAAATGAGCAAGTCCAGCCCAGGTGACAAAGAGTAACACAAAGGTAACATAATGCATTCCTTTCCATAAAAAGTAACTAATGCAATTATTATTTTTTATGGAGTAACACAATATTGTATTGCATTACTTTTAAAAGTAACTTTCCACAACACTATAACAGTATGCGATGACATTGAGTGATTACATGAAAATTACATTAAAACTTAGTTATTTCAAATCTCTTGTGTGCAAACATTTTTGAGTTATATACAATATGCAGTGCGTTTAATAAACATAAAAAAGGTAAATGCTTGATGTGCAACTGCCAAATTAACAAAAAGTAAATGTTACATATATTGTATTTTCTATATAACTTTGTATTTATTTAGACAATAAATAAATTGTATTTTTTAATATTATATTTATAATTATATATATATGTGTGTGTGTGTGTGTGTGTGTGTGCATTAATATTAATCGAGGACACAATAAATTTAAACATGTCTCATTGTTTCCACAAAAATATTAATAGGCACCATTGTTTTTAAAATATATAATAATTATAAATGTTTCTTGAGCAGCAAAGAATGATTTCTGAAGGGTCACGTGACATGATGTCATCAGGAATAAATGACCATTTATTTTAAATATATTCGAATCGAAAACTGTATTTTAAATTGTAATAATATTCACATAATATTTTACTGCGTCTTTATATATCATATGGACTGTGTTTTTGATACTTTTTTGCTGCTTTGTCGTTTTTGTACCTCGGCAGCACATTCTACATTTGGAACAAAATGAGGGTGAGCAAATAATGACCATTTTTAATTTTAGGGGGGGTAAACTGTTCCTTTTAGTGTAGGTCAGTTCTGCTTGTAATGACACAATCTAACCGCTAGACGTCGCCACTTCGACACGCAACTCCTCGGCTGTGAGAGGCGTGATTGGCGCTCGGCGCGCAATGAGTGAACGCACCGGTAACGCCGTACTCTCGTTCTGTTGCTCATCACGGGCCCGTCGAGGCAGCCGCCTGTGCGTGCGAACCGGGTAATGGGCGGAGAGGGTGGAAGCACCATCGGGATGGTGACCGAGCAGCTCCACCTGCGGAGCCTCATCTGTGCACCGGCGCACAAATTGGATGTTATGCAACAACAGGTTAATAAAGCAACGCTTCAGTTAGTGTTTCACTGACTGCTATGGTACCAGCTGCATATCAACACTCAAAGGATAGAAACAAGGTTGCGTTACGCTTTTTATTTCCCCAAGCGCGAGACAAATCATTCCCGGACTTGACATCCGTGTATTCGTTTAAACTTTGCTATTTTATATTACAAGTAGCCTACTAATTTCCTTTTAAATTACAAGTAGCGTATTAACCCTGAGACGTCTATCTGACATCTGCAAGACGTATTTTTTTAGAATGTTTGTTCATCTGCAATACACGTCTATATATGACGTTTTTCTATTAGATGTCAAATAGACATTTAGAAGATGTTTCTAAGATGTTTATGATTAAAATGAATGTAAAACTTACATCTTAAAGATGTTTGGACACGGCAGATGCTTTCCAGACCTGGAAACTGGTCTGGTTTGTAGCGTAAATAGTTTTATCATTTGCTGCACTTTATTGTGCATTATTGACAGAAAATAGCTCACTTCCGCTTTGCAAAGGCTCAAATAGTACTGGAAAAATATATATTAGTAACTATTTAAATGGTAAATAAGTACAAGTAGTAGAACTGAAACAGGTAACAAATAGACACACTAGTCAGAAACGAGTCCTATTTGATTGATACAAACCATTCAATGGCAAAAAAATCTTGAATTAGTTACCAATATCATGGGGATGGTTAGTTGTAACTAATGAGTTTGTGAGTATCAGCAAGCAATAGCCTACATGCTTTTATGTAATCTACTATAATTGATTAGATATTGCCTATTAGTATCTAAAACCTTATGAATATTTACCTATAAAAGACTTAAAATATACTAGTCATCCATTGTTTGGTATATATGTGTTCTGAATAAAAAAGAAGAAAAAGATGCTATAAAAAATAGCGTAGACACAATTTTCACTCAGAAATTTCTCGAGTTTCATAAACAATTACAAAGAAACAGTAAGTAACACACTCAACTCGGAATTTAGTAGGAAAAAAATGAAATAATAGTTAGTAGTTCAAACTCCTTTGTTTTACTTACAACTAGTACATACTTGTATTTGAAAATAAAGGATTTATAGAGACATAAAAATGCTGATGATAGGTGGTTTTAAGGAATAAATGTCAAAGCAACCTGGCACGGCATGCTCAATCCATTTAGCCTGCACGATCCAAGCAATAAAACATTTCAGTTTGACAAAGCATTGATGGATGTTATATATGTGCAATGCATATAGACACAATAGCAGCTCCGGAGCATCCTCCACCCAACCCCACCCGTGGGGCAATGTCTCAAAGCACGTCACCGTGAGTGTGTGTGTGTGTGTGTGTGTGAGGAAAGAGAAAGAGAGAGAGAGAGAGAGAGAGAGAGAGAGAGAGAAAGTAGATGTGTGGAGACAACCTGCTCGCGCGTAATTCTGGGAGGACTCTCCGCCGAGCAACGACACAATAAACACTCACCGAGCCGTGAGAGTTTCCCCCGGTGGAGTAACAATCAGCACTTGAATCACGTCACACCACCCAGCCAGCAGCAATCTGCAGCCATGTATCTGAACAGGGAGGAGGAGAACAGCAAAGGTAGGCGCTTTTATTTGATTAAACTTGTAGGAGTATCTTCTTCTCTCCTTGGACGGGCGCGTCTGGCACGGACGGGTCGCACGAGGGGGTTTGGGGGGGGGGGGGGGGGTGTTGTATTGTAGCTGGCTCGACCGCCTCGTAAGCACCTGTCGTGGGGTCATCACTTCTTCTTTGCCCCCTTGTTTGACATCGTTGTCCGAGCGCGCGCGCAAGCACAGCCAAGCGCGCACTAATGACTGTTTGACATTGTCACGCGCTCTCGGGGCACTTGCGTTGACAGCGATTACCGGATTAAAGAACTTTGATTCGAGGTCCCGTGAAGGTCTGCTGTTGCGTAATGAAGGGCTACCTGTTGTGCGCTTCGTCCTTGACAGATCTTCACGCGAAGAGACTCGAGGACAAACGAATAACACACAAGGTCAAAGCATCTCAGAGCGGTGCCTCGTCCCCGTTACCCGCACCATCAATGGTTCCGTGGGCGTTTTGCTGGGGTATACACGGTGGGCTGTTATTTGTGTCAGCTCTCCCATGTGTTTCCGAAGCGTGATTCCCCGTGAATTCACAGGGTGTCCACTACACTTTTTCCCGGTGTCCCTCCCACGGTAAACGAGCTCCGGGACAGAGGTGACCGGAATTAAGAGTGGAGGCGCGTTCGGGCTACTACGAATGGCCGTGAGGAGATAATAACCATGGCGTGAATCAATCTGTGTGGGTTTGGAAAGGAAAGGTGGTCACGGAAGAGCCCATACAGGACAAACCCGACACAGAAACTGGAACTGGTTAAAAAAAAAGGTGTTTTCAAATTCAAGTGAACTTGTATATCCTACAAACACGAATTTGTAAAGTTGGATATAATTGAATGCACATTCGTAATAAAACGAACCAAACGTTGAGAATCGGTTCCCTGAATTAACCAAACTGGAGTCACTCAAGGAATTATTCCATGCTTGCTTGGAAGGCTATCATAATTGCTGTTATGTCATTCTAATTAAGGCAATATTTACTAATTAAGACACCATTTAGTCCATTTATGAACAATTCCCTTGAGAAAGTTCAGTTAGGTTTGCTTTTTTCTCGGGTTAGCAGAACGTGCTTGGGACTTTTGACTCATCTCAGCAATTTGAATCTTTTAAACCTATTAAAGATTTGTTTGCTGATTCATTCTGTGACCTTTTTTACCAGACGCTGACAACCGACTCAGATACTGTAGCACATGTACGTCTGCAAGATGTCTGTTAAAGATTTCTTCATCTGGAAAGCATCTGCTGTGTATCTGATAGACGTCTTTAAGATGTCAGTTTTACATTCATTATAAACCATAAACATCTTAAAGACATCTTCTAAATGTCTATTTAACATCTGATAGGAAGCGTGGGGTTGAGTTTGTCTCTCAGTTTTATTTTAAAAGCTGATGTGTTTTTCTTTCATTATTTTATGAGTTAATTGATAAAGAATGAATGATCACAAGTGAGGGTTTATGACCCACTAATTGTGTTCGATTAATAAAAAAACTTGTTTTGAGGAACGAAAACCGAATCATGAACAGACTGGATGTTAAACACAATCTGGAGCTTCATCCCCTCTCTTACTGTTTCTATGAGACGTATTTAACTTTCATGCTTGTTACTCTTTCTTTAATGACTTGTTTTTATTAAATACAGATGATGAAGCAAATGTGATTTTAATATGCGCTTCAAATCAAGAAAACGTCTGATATGATGTGCTTGGGAGTCATGGATTGCCTCTGTATACATCCATAGGGTTTTTATTAATAGTTTAGAAAGTTAAGGCCTGTTATTGATTATTGCATCTCTCTCTGTGTGTGTGTTTCATCGATTTAAGTCTTTGATATATGAAGCTACTCACTAGAATTAACCAAATATTAAAGATTGAGGGACTGAATGTAAGGTTCAAGAATTGGTTTTCATTCATCAAGTCCATTTCTAGCCACTCATGCTTGATAGGTTTGTGTGTGTGTGTGTGTGTGTGTGTGATTGTATTGAGTGAAGAAGTGGACAGATTGTGGATGATAAGTGAAGGAATGGACCAAACGGTAAAAAAAAAGTGTATGTGTGTAAATATGGATGTGTCACCGAGGCACAGAAGATGACAGGAGGGTTATAATGTGGCGAAATGATTGACAGTTCATGTATTATTCATGCAATCCTGTTGATCTGAAAGAGAGAGAGAGAGATGGAGAGACACTGACAAACAGAGAAAGAAATAAAAAGAGACAAATTGCCTGCACCTCCATAGACTGTTCTTGCTGAATGGCTGTATTTAAACCATGAGTTACTGCAGTGTCAAATCAACAGTATTTTCTTATTAAGCTGCCACAGTACAAATGCTCCTTATCTATCTAGTACTAGATAAGTAGCCTTTTGGTTTTCGTTGTTCAAATTTGTTAAGAAGGTTGCATAAATGAGTTTCATTTCAGTGGATGATTCACCTGGATACTGCCATTTTTGATTAATGAGCGCACATTTTTGGAGCCAATAATTGAAGCTGTAAATGTCATGGAAAAGACATTGAAAAATCCATTTCATCCTGTTGAGTGCCATCTAAAAACATCTGGCACTGGTGAAAAGTCCAAAGTAGTACTTTAATTAATGTTTTTGCAGTTTAAAGGGACAGTTCACCCAAAAAAAAAAAAAAAAAAACATGATTTACTCACCCTCAATCCACCATAGGTGTATATGACTTTCTTCTTTTAGACGAATACAGTCAGAGTTATATTAAATATGTCCTGGCTCTTCCAAGCTTTATAATGGCAGTGAATGGGTGTTGAGATTATGAAGATTGAGAAGTCCAAAAAAAGTGCATCAATCCTTCACAAAAAGTGCTCCACGTGGCTCCGAGGGATTAATAAAGGTATTCTGAAGCAAAGCAATGCATTTGTGTAAGAAAAATATCCACATTTAAAATTTTATAAACAGTAATATCTAGTTTCTGCTCTGATTGAAATCATCTGAAAGAAGAAAGTCATATACCCATAGGATGGCTTCAGGGTGAGTAAACTGAGTAATGAAAATGAGGTAATTTTCATTTTTGGGTGTACTATCCCTTTAAATGTTGCTTAATTTGCAAGTCTTGAACAGCCATCAGTGAAGAAATCAGCCACTTTTTGGTCCACACCAATTTATTAACAAACAAAATGTCTTAATATTAATGAAAGTAAATTCCACTTAACTGTAGGGGACTCCCAAGTCCAAAAAACACACAAAACTACTGCATACAGCTGCTTTAAATTTACTTTGGATTTTCACTTTTTTATTTGGTTTGTCCAGCCAATGCAATCTGAGCTCATTCTGCAGTACAACACTATTTGCTTGTGTTACAATCAGTTTTTTGATAGCAGGATAAGGTCACCAAAGCAGTCAAGAACTTTACAAAGGAAGGATGATCTGTTCACTTAAAAGATTTGTTCAAAAACACAGAGTCATTCTCGATCGAAACACCTCTAGATAGTAATAATTAAGTCTCAACACCGTTCAGAGAGTTACAGAGCCATTGTTCCCCCTTAGATGCATTAATTCCAGCTTCAAGAGTTTCTAAGAGCCAGGTTGTAGAAGGCCGCTGAGCCCTTGGAGAGTCGCTCCTCTGACCCGTCATTCTTTACAATATTACTCACAGTACCTGAGCTCGGACAACAAGGGAGAGTAATTGGAAACCAGTACTGAGCTATTATACAGAGGATAAGTGAGAGGGAGAAGCATTGATTTTAAGCTCTGCTGGATCTTACCCTGCTCTTATGAGAAACAGGAAATTAATTGTGAGTTTGAACCTCTTCATCTTAATGAATATTAGATGCCAAAATAGTCAGCTAATGAATATGTCTGCATGTATCAAAGGTAAACCTATCACGATTCCTTAGAAATGATCTGTTGTGTTCTCTGTCTCAGGCCGGTCACGCGATTGATTTTTTTGGCAAATGGGAGTGCAGATGTGACCTTGAATGAAGTGCGAAGGACCCGAGGTTCATTTCCATGCTTCTTACAGTGCATTCTTCAGCAGTAAAATTCAATTATCGTCACAAATGGAGAGAAGCGTGTGACCTTATATTTCAGAGTCCCAGGTTTAACTTTTTCTATTCTATTAAACGTTTGCCATCACAATTGATTCACTGAAGGACACCGAGTCTTGAAGTCTTTAAAATGAGAAGTTTAAGTGCAGGTTTAATGGAGTAATTGTTCATAATTTGCCGCACTTAAAATGCCGGAAAGCGTCCGGTAGTCTGATGAGCGATTAAACGTTCGTCTGTCTCATTGATTAATGCTAATTTTGACCCTGGGGTCGGATTGAATCAAAACAGTGGCCCGAACGCCCCAGTGCACGATTACAAATATTCTGTGAAATAATATCTTCCCAGGCAATATTTATTAATGCACAAATTAGTGGCACTAGTGGCCATTAATGTAATTTGCAGCGATCTGGATTACAATTTAAGAGTCATCAAAGTGATTAGCAAGAAACGGAAAGGAGAGCATGCCAGACAGAGAAAGGAGGAGAAAGAGAGGTCTGACTTTGCAGAAAATCATTGTTGCATGATATCTACCTCCACCCTACATGAATCTCTGTCAAGGCATTTGAAGTTGCTTACCACTGAGTATAATTGCTAAGATGTTCTTCAGCTTGGTTTCATGGTTACAGTAAAGCACTTAGAATGGAAAAAAATGTTAAGTGTACTTACACTATACAAGTTAACATGAGACTTATATGGGAGAATAATTTACTAATCTTGTCTCAAAGTCATATGCAAGTCGTATTACAATCCACGCTATGATGCTTTAAACCCAGTAATTTTCTTATGATACCGTCGTGAAAGATTATCGAAAGCAAATTGCGCTCACAGGAATTACATTACCAGAAATTAATCTGCCTAGAGCAGTGATTCAGCCGCTAAAAAGGATGATTTAGACAATTAAATAAATATATTTATGTGCTTAAAAGCACATGCCTTTAGCAAAAATATGAGCCTAAAATATCTATCTTTAGTCCCTCAAAGTGCTCAGTTCTGTTTACTTCAATTTTAAGTGATTTACTGAAACCATGGCTAGTTTTTTAAGTTGGGAGATAATATTATACACTATATATCATCCTATGTGAGTATACTGGATTTATACAAATAAAGTTGGACATACTTATGTATTCATCTTTGTTTAAAGAGCAGGGAGTTACATACAATATAGTTACATTTTTAGACGATGCAAGCAATCAAGCCATTGAGATGTGCTATATATACTGTTTGTCGTCCTATAGGATTATACTGCATGTATACCAATAAAGTCAGATATGTACAACTTTATATATATTGTTAAATTTTGCGACAAAAATAAATCTGGCAGAGAGTTTCTATATAGCAGGGATCCTCAAATCTGGCTCAAAAGGTCCACTTTCCTGCAGAGTTTAGCTCTAACCCTAATCAAACACATCTGAGCATGCTAATCAGTGTCTTCAGGGTCATTAGAAAATCACAGGTAGTTGAGATTGATCAGGGTTGGTCAAGGTTGCTTTATAGCCTTATGTGTACTGTATGTATGCAACATTTGAGATTTGCTTTTTGTGTATATTGCTTTACAGGAGTGCACATATGGAGCTGTGTGATGATAATATAGTTTGCTTTGGATCAGAAAAATGCTGTAAAGTCCTCTGGTCTTCGTGTGGTCGTCATAATGCAGATGTAGCTTCTCCTGTGCAAAGTTATGGTGATGACCCTCTTGATTTCCCTCCAGCAGGTTTTTGGCTCAAACCCTCCATCTGACAAGAGCGAGTGTTTTAATTCAGTCTAAAAGAGGGATCGCAGCACTCCAGCGGAGTTCGGTCCAGACTCACTTTTCATTCAGAGAGGGACAGAAGACACTTGTCCAGTCGTCTCTTCTCTTCTCTTCTCTTCTCTTCTCTTCTCTTCTCTTCTCTTCTCTTCTCTTCTCTTCTCTTCTCTTCTCTTCTCTTCTCTTCGGAGAGATCGAGGTCATGTAGAGGAGAGCAGTGAATGTGTCTCTGAGCGAGAGCAGACAGTCAGATTGAGCAACTGTGTAAACTCAGAGGTGAGAGCAGGTTTACTGATGATGAGAGGAGCACAGGGAGTAACTGAGACATGAAAGGCTTTCGTCATACAGCTACATGATGCTGTATACGTGCCTGTGTGTGTGAACGCACACGACGTGGACTTTAATGCATGCACCGTGTTATGCAACCATGTCTTAGTTCAATACGAGCAGCATGAGACGACGTCTTTGCTCCATTCTCTTTCTTATGTTTAATCTGATCTCACATTGTATCATACCAGGGCTGCATGAAAAAAAATGAAATTGTAATAAAAAAAAACAAAAAAAAAACATATATTATCATTTTATAGTTTTGTTTTAAAAAAGTTTTTTTTATGCTTGTTTTTACAATTTTGACAAAACCTGTTATTATATATAAATATGGCTATATAATAATTATTCTAATTATATTAATAAATTAATATTATTATTATTATAAAATCTGATGTTAAGTATTTTTTTCTATAAAGAAAAAATTAAAATACGCACATCCCAAAAAAAAGTCTTGACCAGGTGCAAGATCAAAGGCTAAATCAAATTATAGAAAAAAGATCTGCACACTGTTATGCTCCCTTCATTCAAAAAGTTAAAAATAGCAACGTTTCGGTCAAAGAACTTCGTCAGGCAAACACTGTACAACGGTACAATTATACAAATACACTTCTGATATTTATAGCAATCTTAATTTTTTCATGTTCAAACGTTAAACCATCAAGCTTTTAGTGCAATCTGAACATAAAATAGTAATAATAATAATAATTACAATATTATTATTATAAAATCTGGTATTAAAAAAAACTATAATTTTATTGCACAATTGTACAAATGTAAAATTACACTTCATTTTCAACATTAGACCATCAAGATTTTATCTCAGTGGAAAACTGCAGAAAGACTTTAAAGCTTTTTTGTTGACAACTGCCAGTTTATAAGTGCTTCTTATTACACATTTGGGATGATGGTTGGCACATGTTGTGTTCCCAAATGCATGTTATAAGTGACTCAAGCCTAGAGCAGATGTAGAGATGAGTTTGTGTGGAGCAGCATTTACTGTGAACCGATTCGCACTGAGATGCTGAAAACACTGGATAATGAGCTGCTCACGTGTAAATGAACACAGCGGCATGCTTCACACTGAAACATGCAACACATATGTGTTTTCATTTAAATTGCAGCACTTGCCTTTTGATTTGATTTATCATGCAGCTGCATCTCATCTCATGATTCCATTTCCTTTTCCTTTCCACTCTTCTCATTCTCACCTTTCATCTTATCCCGATTCATCCTCTTGTTTTCTTTCTTTTTCATCTTATTTTCTTCTTCTTTTATTCTCTTCTTTGTTTTGAAGAACTCCAGCTATTGAGAAAAATAGAACTGTGGAATCATGGGGAGAGCGTAAAAGGAGACCAAATAATCACTAAGTATACAAAACCATGTTGTATTTAAAAATAAAAATAAAAACAAGCACAGCGACAACAACTAATGACTGAGGTATGACATCACAAACCACTCAGCGCTGCACACTGGTGTATATATGTGTGTGTGTGTGTGTGAAGGCTTGTCATGTTTTGCGCTGTGCTTTTGAGGAGCTGTGAAAGGAAAAACAGGGAAATATCTTTTAATCACTTTCCTCTCCGGAGAGCAGAGAATCTCTCCAGAGGGCAGGAGACAGAACGAAAGAGAGCGTGTGTGTGACTCACTATTCATGTTTGATATTTTTGTGCTAAGTGGTAAGAGACTGTTCTCTGTGTGTGTGTGTGTGTGTGTGTGTGTATGTGTGTGTGTGTGTGTTTGTGTGTGTGTTTCACTGAGGGAGTGACAAGAAGCTGAATATGTGTAAGGTTGTGCTTTCTCTGTAAGTTGATGCAACCATGTGTGTGTTTGTGTTTATTTATAGGACGCCATATATGTTTTGCACATGCTTAATATTTAATGCATCTTCCAGCTGTAGCAGCGGTTGAACTGTATCTGCAGAAGTCTGAGTGTAGATGAAGGCTAATGAACCGATAAACAAACACCATCAACAAAATAATGAAAACAACTATACAATACACAGCAACATACGAAAGCGGCATATAGAAATAAAAAGGCAAAAGATATTGTTCCATAACAAAAGAATCTCAAATGAATCTCGGACTGGAAATTAATGTGTTTAAAAGAGGTTGTTAGAAGAGATTCGTCTGTGTGTGTGTGTGTGTGTGTTAAAATCTGGCAATGTGTTGAGATGGACAGATTGTGCTTAACGTGTGCCATGTCTTCAGAGTCTGTTCATTCCTTCATTCCTCTTCTTCCACCACGTTGTAATTTTATCCTCATATCTTGATCTGTTTTTCCCAGTATCTGTCTTTGTCTGTCTGTCTGTTTGCCTTCTTTCCATCCAGTCATCTGTCTATCCATGTGTCTGTCCGGTCTGTCTTTCTTTCATACACCAGGCAATAAACCAGCCACATAAAGAGCCTGAGAGAGACAGCAGGGGGATCAAAAGAAAAGCACGCCGTTACACTCTTTAAACTTCCTGACAGATTCATTTCTCATTCCCCTTTGTACTCGTCCCCAGCGATCACCTGTTAAATGTTTATCAATAAGAATCAATTGAGGGGATCGTTAAATATTCATGATCTCGATGAATATTCGGAGGCGTTGGATGCATAATGAGCAGCAGGTGGAGGACAGAACACGACCAACATTCCGAATTCCATCATGTTTGTTTACTGACTGCTGTCAACTTTCCGTCGCTCTAAATTTCTCCTCCGGGTAGCTTGTTATAGTTAGATTTTCTTTGCGACGGCTGCCCTCAATGTCATTCCTTTCAAGAGGTGCCATGCACAAATATTCCCGCTCACATGTGGTAGGTTCCAACTTGCCTGTCGTTCATGCGATCTTGCATTTAAGTAATCTCACCTCGCTTTTCCCACCGGCCCGCGGTTAGCTCACTCTTGGGCCTCATACCTTCAGTTTGCTGGATGATTGCTTTCACAGGAGTCTATTCATAGATCTTCAGATGCAATAATGAGTCCTGACGTTAGAAATACATTTCGTGAACAGACTCAGTTAGCAAGTGATAATGATTTTCAGCACCCCTGCTTAAAGAATGGGGTTTGCTTATATATTTATTTAGTCAATTATCCATGCTCATTAACAGAAGCCATCTATCATAGGGCAAATGATAACGTGTAGTTTGCACTCACTAGCTTTTTGTTTATGTTGCACTGGAATTTTGGACATAATGTTAACACTGATGCAACATCACGGAAAATTTTACAATTATGCATTTGGCAGATGCAAATTAAATTGCATTAAAAGTTTGCATTCTATCAATAGATTCCTGGTATAACTAAACACATGACATTGGTGTTGCTAGCTCCATTTAAGCTACATTACCAAATGCGATATTTACAGTAAAGTTGTGATCAATGTATTACTTGAGTGAAAGTGTCTGATGTAAATCAGATTGCTGAGTTTAAGTGAATGGTGTTCAGATGGTCACGTGACCTCAAAATGGCGACTCTCATGAGGCGACCCACTTCATTTTGTAGCCCAATGATATGCCTGGAGTTCTAATGTCATGTGTGGGATGTATTCTTTTAAAGACTTTTCAGAAGTACTGTTCTTTTCTTCATTATGTTAAACTCATTGAAGTGCACTTGGGTTCCAAGTCCAAAACTCAGGCTTTTTCCTTAAATCCTTTGGTAAAGCATCCCAGATCAGAGAGATCTGGAAGCCTGGCATGAAGGTGATAGAAATCTGGTTCAAAGCAACCATCAACATGTGACCATTGCCACATGCTTTTTGTTTGTAAGTGCCTTTATTTATCATTATAGTAAATGCTGCTAGTTGTTTATTCTGAGATAGTGAGTGAAGTGAAGTGTGAAAAAGAAGAGTGAAGAATGATGTAAAGAGTGAGGAAGAATGTCATGTGAGGGATGTATGCTTTTAAAAACTTTTCAGAAGTACTATTAATTTCTTTTTACTGCGTAAAACATTTTAAAGTGCACTTTAAAGGGCTCTGAAGACACATTGACCCTTAAATGGACTTTGTTGCCCCCCTGTGGTCAGAACTAAAAGTAGAGGAGGAAAAAGCAGTGGAGTGAAGGACAGCTGACACAAACATATGATGCACATCAACACATTTCATAAAAAGAGATTTCACTTTCCAGCAAACACTTGGCGAGAGAGTATTTGGTTGTGTACTGTTTTCACGCACACTGCTGTTATCCTCCACATAATTAAAGTGAAAGATAAATGAACACACACAGATGTGAACACAGATAGGGAAAACCAGGAGAGCAGGCACAATATGGCCTAAACAGACCAAATCCAAGCGTCACTGTTGTTCCTTCTCTCGATCCAACACCAGTTGTGCAGCTCTGTTCTCAATCTCTTTTCATCCGTGTTTGGCACCATGGGGGTCTGTAATACCTGAAGGGAGGAATGCTTTTGCATTTACATTCATCCAAAGGGACGTTGCTAGGCTGGCACATACTTTAGAGCTGCAAAAAATGTCATTATGAGAATGCTAATGGCACCATAATGCCACTAGTGACTGTCACTTGTTCACTAGTGTTGATCACAAGTTCGGTATGGAATACCACAAGGCTCAGTACTAGGACCTAGGATTGCCTTTTACCCTATACATGCTACCTTTGGGAAATATCATTAAGAAACATTAGGAGTTAGCTATATTATATTATATTATATTATATTATATTATATTATATTATATTATATTATATTATATTATATTATATTATATTTATTATATTATATTATATTATATTATATTATATTATATTATATTATATTATATTATATTATATTATATTATATTATATTATATTATATTATATTACAGGTGGGCTAATTTCACCTGAATTGATACTGATCTGGTAAAGCAAATATAATGGGGTGAAGTCGTGGCCTAATGGATAGAGAGCTTGACTCCTAAGGTTGTGGGTTCAAGTCTGGGGCCGGCAATACCGCACAGAACACCCAAGTGCTTCCATTAGCATAAATGGCTGCCCACTGCTCCGACTGTGTGTTCACGGTGTGTGTGTGTTTTCACTGTGTGTGCACTTTGGATGGGTTAAATGCAGAGCACAAATTCTGAGTATGGGTCACCATACTTGGGTGTATATCACATCACTTATTATAATGTTATTTTGTAAACTTCCTGTTCAGCAGGGCACCAAATATAATGGAAACTGGGTGGGACAAGTGTTCTCAAACATGTATTCTTCCACAAAGCTCTCACTGTTGAGATGTATATTCAATAACACACCCTTATTGCTGAGTATATTTGCTCAAGCAATTGTTTTGCACACACTGGTACAGCTGACTAAAAAAGGATATTTACTCTTGACCTAGAATTACAGTCATAATACACATACATACAGTCACGTGCAAGCCTGGGGAAATCCTGATAAATACTATGAGATAGAGTTGATGCTAATGCAGAACATCAACAATCATGTACAAACTCTCGTTATTTCTTTTTTCTTTTTTTGTCTTCATTTGTCCTTAATCTTTATTTCATTAAATGACCACGTGTGTTTGTGTCTATATATATATATATACACACACACACACACACATATATATATATATATATATATATATATATATATATATATATATATATATATATATATATATATATATATATATATATATGATTTTTTAATATATATTAATTGATATGTAGTACTTTTGTGTGTATAATACGCATATGCAAAAGTCTGTCTGTTTGTATAATAATGCATTACATTTATTTATTAAATACTCTTGTATGTGCATGTGTGTAAAATATTTATATACATGTGTGTGTGTGTGTGTGTGTGTGTGTGTGTGTGTGTGTGTTCAATGTATATAAATAATTACGTAGATTTGTGATCATGTTCCTTTAGTGTGCTAAAACTGACAAATAATATAAAAATATATAATGATAATATTTAATAATTAAATGCACAGTTTTTTCTATGCATTGTTGTATGTGCATATTATTTGTACAGTAAGACTCCTGTAGGTGCAGATGGGATGGAGTGAGTGTGTTTAAGTATTTATAGAGTGAGAGACAACAGAAGATGAGAAAGATGGAGAACACAGAAAACTGTGAGTTTCTACAGTTGTACGAATGTAAAGTGAACACAGTTATTACATAACTGGTTAGCAAACACACACACACACACACCCACACACACACACAAACCAAGAGCGTATAATTGCACTTCTACTGTTGTCTGTGTCAGAGGGATGTTTGTGCTGTCATGATACAGCTCATGTGTCACATAATGGACCTGTGTGTTCAGATTATGGATATGCCGGTATCAAATTTTCCTGTTGCGGTTAATTGATAATGCTTTAATCACGGTATACGGTATTATCACGGTATTGAAAGTTTGTTTTAAAAAGTGATCATAATACAGTATAACAGGTTAAATAACTTTTTTTTTCTTATAACAAAAATAACTAAACATTTAAAACAATAAAGCAATACAGAAAAATATATAAAAGTTAAATGTTTTACACATTAAAGTGCAAAAGAACTATAAAGACCAATAGGTATCACTTTACAATAAGACCTCATTAGTTAACCTTACTTAATGCATTAACATTCAAGGCAAGTCAAGTTTATTTATATAGCACATTTCGTACACAATGGTAATTCAAAGTGCTTTACATAAAAGAAAGTAAAAAAAAGTCATGAAGAAAAATGATCACAAAAATAAAACAAGCAATTTAAGAACTTGAAAATGATTTAAAATTTGACTTAAAATGAATTTAAGACAGTTTAAAAATAGAAAATGATTTTACATAAAATAACAGTGCAATACATAAAATATAGTGTAATCAGTTCGGACATCGCATTGTGCTCATTCAATAAGTGCACAGCTAAACAATGAGCAATAACTACATTTACTATAGAAGTTATTAATCTTTGTTAAAAAATACAAGTCTTAGTTCACGTTAGCTCATTAAATAACACAGTTGCAACTTTCAATTTTAACAATGTGTAATTAAATATTGGAATACCTAAGATTAATGAATGTTCAGAATAATTTTTTCATTGGCAGTTTATGTTAACTAATGAAGCCATAATGCAAAGTGTGAATGAACAATAAAAGATCAAAACACTTTCAAACAATATCTAGGGCATTAGTAGTCCAGATAAAAAAAAAAAAAGATTGTTTGAGATAAATAGCCTATTAAGTCTAAATATTTCAGTAGTTGGCTCTGTAATAAACACCATATAGAAAACACAAATCTGAATGGTTATTTAAATATGGTTTACAAAGTAACAGCTGCTTTTTGTTTTACTGTGTTTATAGGGTAAGGGCTGCATTTAGCGCCCTCTGCTGGCAGAGAGTGAATGTGCTTTCATTCAACGCGTCTCTCACGTGTTCCTCCATGTGCTTCTCATGCGTGCTTGTTTACATCAGAGCACATGCGCTCTTTCAAGCAGCATACAGCCATGTTGTGCATTTTAAGCAGCTGATGGGAATTCTATTTTTAAAATGCATTCCAAATTCTGAATAATTTGTAATATATATTTATTCACGGTATTTAGAAGTGCCCACGATAACAATATCGTGCATATTAATCACCGCAATATATCGTATTACCGAATACCGGCACAAGTCTAGTTCAGATTAACCACCAGAATAGTAGAAGCTGAGATCACCTACTTTGTGCAGAACAGCCAACAGTCCCCTTGAGAAATATGGCTTAGACATGCTAAATAATGTTAATGGAAATGCAAAAATGTCCTCATGGTATGAAAGTGTGCATATTAGTAGAGCTTTAGCATCTCTTTCAGTTATCATGAATCCCTTGTGTGTAATGTCAAAGGTGAAAGAGCATCTTACTCTCTTTTATGATCCAGTCACTGACCAGTCCAGTCTTAGCAACCATTTTAAACCAATAAAGGTTTTAAATTAGCATCAGTGTGTGCGAGCGATAAGATCACATCAGCAGTGGTGAAGCCAGCTTTTCCCTGAATGGCAATTAGATTCACTTGTTTTGGATCGTCACATTTAAAGCAAAGTTCTGTCATGAAACTCTAGTTGGCGCGGGTTCTAACTCGATCTGAAATAATTGCATCATTGTTCACATGGCATAGCTGACTGGTTTCTTTTCACATCAGCAGCCAATGAGCTTGCTGCTCAACATTCAGATACTTGGCTGTAGCAGCTGCAGCACGCTTCAGAAACCCTCCACCCTCCCCAGCTCCACCTGTATAGATCTGCCATGGGGGGATTTGTGACCCTGGACCGCAAAACCAGTCTTAAGTGTCAATTTTTTGAAATTGAGATTTATACATCACATGAAAGGTGAATACATCATCTGTCCATTGATGTATGGTTTGATATGATAGGACAGTATTTGGACGATTCTTAGCAATGCATATTACTAATCAAAATTAAGTTTTGATATATTTACGGAAGGAAGTTTACAAAATATCTTCATGTAACATGATCTTTACTTAATATCCTAATGATTTTTGGCATAAAAGAAAAATCTATCATTTTGACCCATACAATTACATTTTTTGGCTATTGCTTAAAATATACCCCAGCGACTTAAGACTGGTTTTGTGGTCAAGGATCACATTTTATGTACGTTATATATGGGGGTAATTTCATATTTGTTATATGTGCAGCAGATGTATTTCCTACATGCTCACATGTTGTTATTATGAAATCAAGTAGCTCTTAAAGATTTCTAGATTTGTTACAGCTCTTTTGCTTTAAATAGGGATGCATGATATAGGGTTTTTGCTAATGTCCAATATGAGATATCCCTAGTAGGGCTGTACGATATGTCGAAAATATCACAAATGTATATATTGCAATATGCATATCGCAATGGCATGTGAAATCTGAATTATTTTAATAAAGTCTCATGCTATCTGCTGTCTGACACACACCTGAAGCGCCTCTCAGACAGCGTCTGATCCCTTCAGTTTTCTTTCACACCTTATTACACTCGAACTAAACATCCTATTAAAGAGATTTCATTTGTGATTTTCTTTCCTTTGAGGACACCTCTGTTTAAAGAGGGGGAGATGATCATATCTAAAAACAGATGAATCCATACGTACCAGTGAAACCTCATGAATATTTCAGGACAGATGGTGTCAATTCATGCTACATGTGGAGATCATCACTGATCCGCTGATCTGACTGCTTCACAGCCCGCCTGAGACCAAACACACACACACACACACACACACACACACACACACACACACACTTTTCACGAGGTTAAACACAAAGCTCAGAGAATAAGCTTCTGATTTATGAAGTGTTTACTAAGGCGTGCGCTACTCATCTTGTTCAAACCTTGGCATTTAACTCCTGTGAGTTTGCAATTTATCTTGCAATGTTTGTTCTGCAGACTCAAGTCATGTGTTTTGTTGAGAAGAAGTATTCTGTTTCTCTCCTTAAGCGTCTCAAAAAATCTACATTGGAGAGGAAGCAGAGATGATTACTTTAGCAATCACCCAAACAACTGCATAGAAACATTACCAGCATTACCAACAAAACAAGGAAAGTTCATCCAAAAATGTATGAATCACCTGTATGAGTTTCTTCTGTTGAACAGAAAGAAAGAATTATGTAAAGAATTGCTGGTAGCCATTGACTTCCATAATGGAAGTCAGTGGGTGCCAGCAGCTGTTAAGTTACTAACATTCTTCAAAATATCTTCTGTTTTCTTCAACAGAAGACAGAAACTCATACAGGTTTGGAACAGAGCTAACGCACATCCGTCACATACACACCCATGAAATATTGACACGCTCTAATATTACGTCTAAATATTTCATCTATCTTCTTATTTGCATTTCACAACGTCTCCGTCAGCAGCTGATCCTGCTCCGGAGGGGTTTTAAATCCTGCTGGAGAGAGAAAAAGAAAGACAGCAAGCTCCTGAACGCAAACCTAGTGCACTGCATACTTAGTACAGTACAACAGGTGAACTCGGCTTCAGATGGGAATGATTCCTCGAAGGCTGCTGCTCCACTTTTTTTATTATCTTCTTCCTGAAGTGGTGTCTGTCCGTAACTTGCTGTTTACAGCATTCCTGACATCTAATGTGCTTCACAGCTCATATGAGCCATAAAACTTACAGGAGGAGAGAACTAAAGAGAGCGACAGAGGAAATGTGTGAAGAGAGAGCTACTAACAATTCAGCCGTACTTTACTTTATGTATTTATTATTATATGTTTGCTAAGCCAAGCAGCACTATGAGTACCATTTATAGAAGTAATTTGATCATGTTGTTTTGCTTTGTAACTAAACAGCTATTTTATTGGTGATTTCTAGATAAATGCCAATTTACACATTGATGTTTATGAATGTTTCTTCATTCTCTGTTTAATCTTTCCATTTTCAGTTTCTTTAAAACATATAGTATTACATCAACCGAGATCACACACACACACAAATACACACATATTTCTATTACAAAATAACATTTTACATACATATGTAAAGTACAGTACATATAGCATTTAATAAATAAATAAAATAATACATTAAAATACTATATATATATTTATATATATATATATATATATATATATATATATATAAAATATATATATTTAAATGAAACCGCAGTCACATTTGCAGCAAAAAACACTCATTATTTTCTTCAGAAAATGTATAAATGTAGATGAAACAAGATTGAAATTTAGTTGAAATATTTACAGTTAATTTTCAGTCAAGACAAAAGAGCAGAATAAAAAACAGTGGTGGGTGGATAGTGAGAACAGATGGATGGATGGACGGATGGATAGAGCAAGAGAAAGCGAGTGACAGAAGTCTAATAGCGGTCTGGCAGCGTGGGCCATCCATCCAACAAGCATACAGACCACTGTTGATGTGAAACTAGCCAATCAGAGCACAGCTAACCTCAAATTCAACCAATCACAGCCACCGTCTGGAACAGTGTACAGGCAGAGCATTCGGTTATAATATATATACTGTATGAAATATGAATGTTTTGACAAGCTTGTCTGAAATACACCAAATTTTCTGCTGTAATGTACAACCCGAATTCCGGAAAAGTTGGGACGTTTTTTAAATTTTAATAAAATGAAAACTAAAGGAATTTCAAATCACATGAGCCAATATTTTATTCACAATAGAACATAGATAACTTAGCAAATGTTTTAACTGAGAAATTTTACACTTTTATCCACTTAATTAGCTCATTTAAAATTTAATGCCTGCTACAGGTCTCAAAAAAGTTGGCACGGGGGAAACAAATGGCTAAAAAAGCAAGCAGTTTTGAAAAGATTCAGCTGGGAGAACATCTAGTGATTAATTAAGTTAATTGATATCAGGTCTGTAACATGATTAGCTATAAAAGCTTTGTCTTAGAGAAGCAGAGTCTCTCAGAAGTAAAGATGGGCAGAGGCTCTCCAATCTGTGAAAGACTGCGTAAAAAAATTGTGAAAAACTTTAAAAACAATGTTCCTCAACGTCAAATTGCAAAGGCTTTGCAAATCTCATCATCTACAGTGCATAACATCATCAAAAGATTCAGAGAAACTGGAGAAATCTCTGTGCGTAAGGGACGAGGCCGGAGACCTTTATTGGATGCCCGTGGTCTTCGGGCTCTCAGACGACACTGCATCACTCATCGGCATGATTGTGTCAATGACATTACTAAATGGGCCCAGGAATACTTTCAGAAACCACTGTCGGTAAACACAATCCGCCGTGCCATCAGCAGATGCCAACTAAAGCTCTATCATGCAAAAAGGAAGCCATATGTGAACATGGTCCAGAAGCGCCGTCGTGTCCTGTGGGCCAAGGCTCATTTAAAATGGACTATTTCAAAGTGGAATAGTGTTTTATGGTCAGACGAGTCCAAATTTGACATTCTTGTTGGAAATCACGGACGCCGTGTCCTCCGGGCTAAAGAGGAGGGAGACCTTCCAGCATGTTATCAGCGTTCAGTTCAAAAGCCAGCATCTCTGATGGTATGGGGGTGCATAAGTGCATACGGTATGGGCAGCTTGCATGTTTTGGAAGGCTCTGTGAATGCTGAAAGGTATATAAAGGTTTTAGAGCAACATATGCTTCCCTCCAAACAACGTCTATTTCAGGGAAGGCCTTGTTTATTTCAGCAGGACAAAGCAAAACCACATACTGCAGCTATAACAACAGCATGGCTTCGTCGTAGAAGAGTCCGGGTGCTAACCTGGCCTGCCTGCAGTCCAGATCTTTCACCTATAGAGAACATTTGGCGCATCATTAAACGAAAAATACATCAAAGACGACCACGAACTCTTCAGCAGCTGGAAATCTATATAAGGCAAGAATGGGACCAAATTCCAACAGCAAAACTCCAGCAACTCATAGCCTCAATGCCCAGACGTCTTCAAACTGTTTTGAAAAGAAAAGGAGATGCTACACCATGGTAAACATGCCCCGTCCCAACTATTTTGAGACCTGTAGCAGAAATCAAAATTGAAATGAGCTCATTTTGTGCATAAAATTGTAAACTTTCTCAGTTTAAACATTTGCTATGTTATCTATGTTCTATTGTGAATAAAATATTGGCTCATGTGATTTGAAAGTCTTTTAGTTTTCATTTTATTAAAATTTAAAAAACGTCCCAACTTTTCCGGAATTCGGGTTGTACATGAAAAAGGTGAAGTGTGTAATTTTTAGGACTTAAAATACTTATTTTCTTCCGCTGGTTAGTTGACTTCCTGAAGATTATAAACACTCCAACAGAGTTCAAGCTAAAATCTCATTCATTTTCTCCCTAGGGGGAATTAATTTTGTATGAAAACTTATAAACCGCTGAAGACAGACCTACTGTGAGCTACAAGGCTGTTAATTGACAAGTGTTTGCTTTTGTTGAAGCCATCAGCCCATATTATTGACTTAGGTTTTAGATAATCGTACTCAGCAGCAGAATTCCTTGTGAAAAACTTTAACCATGTATAAATATTGTTATTATACCCATACCCATATATACAGTATATATATGTGTGTATGTGTGTGTGTGTGTTATATGTGTTATCTGATTAAATGAATCAATATGAATTAATATGAATTTAGCATTTTCATGAAATATATTGTTTTTATGTGTATAATCAACATCTTAAATTTTTGTATTTTTCCTTATTAAAGCTGCTAAACATGTTTCACCAAACAATGGTAGACAAGAGAAAACCTGTTTGAAAACCATTTGCTAGTTGACATAATGTCATTTACAATTGTTTTCCAACAAAAAAAGCAAAAAGCATGAAAAAAGCTGAAAAAAGTGTATAATATATGTATATTAGTGCTGTCAAAATTAATGTGTTAATGCATGTGATTAATTTTAAAAGATATTTAACGCAATTAACACGGGGCAGAACTAGGGTTGGTCACCCCACTCACAACTGCTGCTTCTGTCTCTTATATGTATAAATCAAGTTTGAATTGTTTTCTAAGAGACTACAGATGATTAGTTTGCACTAATGGTGCAGAATAACACATTTTCAACTTTAATTCAGTCCATAAGCTGATATTTTAAAAAACAGTGTGTAAAAATTATTTTGTAAATACTGTACATTATTTTTCATTGCCCTTCAGCGAGGATTGTTCCTCGGCTCTCCAGTATTGGTAACAGCCATGTGCTACCAAGCATAACTAATGCATTGCATTGCATTGTTGTGATGTGTGCCAGCCTCTTTCTCTGTTTGCTCAAGACTAGTGTGCTCCACTAGTGTGACCTTGTCATCCGATCCAACACAAGAAGGAGAGAATCTCCCATAATGTGTGAAGCATCACTTCATCCAGGAATATTCCCAGAGTCGCTGCACCTGTGATGCCATCGGCTGCCGAAGAGCCTCCATTCTTTCTTCTTCTGTTTCCTTTTCTGTTTGAAGTATCTCTCTACTTCTGCACTCCATTCAGTGTCCTTTGTCTTCACTTCCTCTTCACATTTCTCTCTGCACCATTATTGTCTCGCTCTTTAGTTCATTACCACTCATAAATCACTTCAGAATCGTTCAAAACAAATGTAAATTAGCCTCATTACCTGACTGAGCAATTAAACACAAGCATACAGAGTCATTTTAGGATAAACAGAAAAATCACTAGTTTCCATTGAAATTATATTTGATGCATTTCCTTTTGAAATAGGACGTTGGGGGTGAGGCATATTCTTTTTTATTATCAAACGACCTTATGTTTAACATCACAGCTGTTAACCGTGATCTCTTGCTTGATTCTGGTAATAATTTAATGAGATTAGTTGAAGTGACAGTATTTCATTAGACAAAAACGTACATATGCTTCGACAGATCCTCGAGTAATAAACAGCACTGCAGTCCATCAGTTAACGATTTGAGAAGCCAAAAGATGCATGATTGTAAGAAACAAATTCATCAAGAAAATTCATAATTTTTACATCAAACAGTTGCTTCCAGCTTAAATAGGAGTCCAAAATTCATTCACTTTCAGTGAAAAAGCTGTCTCATCTGAATCAGGAGAGAAATATGCTCAGATCAAGCAAAGCCAAAACTATTCAAGGTCGTTCAGATATGTTGGTTGATTTGGATGTGAGAGAATATCAGATTGTGATTTATTTTATCAGCTATTTGGACTCTCTTTCTGACGGCACCCATTCACTGCAGAGGATCCATTGCTGGGAAACTGATGCATACAATTGATCCATTATAAACGATGCATCAATACATGAAACCCAACAGCTCTACATCCCTGTCCGCATGTACGTCCTTTGTTTCGCACATAACATTATTTCACTCCTCTGTCTGGCAGTGAATCCTCTCTCTGTCCCCAGGCTGTGCCACCCTGAATACGGAAGAATTTTATCTGATCCAGATAGCAGCCAAACAGCTCTCCGTTGAGCTGCCGCGCCACACAGATAGCCTTCTCCTTCTCTCTCTCGCTTTCTCTCCGCCGCCAAAAGAGCACCTCTGAAGTGTTGGAAAGGTCAAGTCACCAACAAATCATTGTCAGCCGCACGTTTAGAGCCATTGTCTCGCTGTGACCAGGACAAGAGCCTCTCAGAGCCGTCCACTCTTCCTCTGTCTGGGAAGGAGATCTGTATTACCTGGAGAGAGCGATCCGTTAGCGTGTACTTTGAAGTACACACACATATATATATATAGACATTTTGCAGCTAGATGATATAGATACAGCTCTTTTTAGCTAAGCTGCCAAACACTGACACATTGGTTAGGGATACGTTGGGTTTCCACCAACAAGCTACTTCTTTTTAAACTAAACCTGGCTGAGTTTACCAGTGATTTATTCACAGTTGAATTGACATCATGAATCAAAGTTGAATTAATTTTGTTTCGACTGTTCAAATTGGATTAGTGTTGATATTGAGATGTTTCTTCATTGTCTTACTTTTCGTAAAGATCTTAATTTCAGCATTGATTTATATGTATTTTGTTAAAGGGATAGTCCACCCAAAAATAAAAATTCTGTATTGTTGAATCCCCCTGTTGTTGTTCCAATCCTGTATGAATTTCTGTCTTCTGTTGAACACAAAAGAAGACATTCTGAAGATTTTATTTGGGTAACCAAACAGTTGATGGTAGCCATTGACTTTTATAGTATTTTAACCCCATTCTGTTGCAATTTGGTTACCAATATTCTTCAGAATATCTTCATTTTTGTTAAGCGGAAGAAAGAAACTCATACAGGTTTGAGGGTAAGAAATAATAATGTTTGGGTGAACAGTCCCTTTAAGTTTTTTTTTCAGCATTTTCTGACATTATTTCAACCATATTTTAAGGTACTCAGAATATCCTTTAAAAAAGGAAACTAGCTACATTGAATCTACACTGAAATGGTGTAATTTCTTTATTAATATCTGAATATAGATGTAATTTATTGTAACAATCGGGGCTGTATCACAACTAGGGTGACGCATTTAACTTGAATAGATAAATTTACACTAAAAACGGCTAATGCTAGAAAACATCACAAACAATGACAACACTTAATCAAATATTTT
The DNA here is from genome assembly GCF_963082965.1 of Carassius carassius. Classification (NCBI taxonomy): domain Eukaryota; kingdom Metazoa; phylum Chordata; class Actinopteri; order Cypriniformes; family Cyprinidae; genus Carassius; species Carassius carassius. The sequence continues at coordinate 1,758,400 of NC_081804.1, read as the reverse complement.
CATACATTAAATAGAGAAGGACTTCTGTAATAGAACTCAAATGATTATCGAATCATTTACTCACATGAACCATCTGAACAAACTGATTCACGATTCATTTAAGTGAATCACTTTGTTTGGACGATTCTTGTAAATAAACTTTAGTGCGTAGGCGCCCTCTCCGTCCATGTCTCCTCCTGGAAAAGCATTTAGGCTTGAAAGTAGACTCGCTGTCCAAATTGTGGCTTTGAGGTCTCCGGTAACAGGAAAGGATTTAACATTTCAAATGAAGTCCCATTCGCCAAAATAAACTCAATTTCTGGAGCTTTGAAGTTGAATATTGCATGTACATGTGAGGCCACAATGGAAACTGGTGGCATTTAGGCTTAAAAACACTAAAATAATACTAAAAGAGTTAGTTTTAGTATTTTCAGTCATGTGGGATCAAGTAACGTTTTATGTGTGAACAGTAAAGATGATTCTCCTATAAAGCTGTGGACAGTTGACAGGCCTTCAAATATAATCTGAAGTAAATGGGTTTTAGGCAGGCTCTTTAAGCTACTAAGCTTGAAGGCCCTGACAAACCCATCTTCCATACATCCTTTGAATGTTTTGAAACCCTGTGCTGGTCTATAATCGACCTTCACCTGTGAATTCATCATCATAAATGTTGACAGTAATGAACATATTGTAAAGCTGCTCCGTTTTACCCAACCAGGTGTAATTACAAACGAGAGCCATATGGCCGTGTTTCATATTGATGTTCTAATCAAACCTGTCCTTACTTTCTTTAAAAGTCACAAAGAAAAATCTATCAATGGACTGCGGTAGAGGTCATATTTAATTTTACATTACAGCAGCAGAGCATTAAAGAGCATAAGAGCATTAAACTGCATTGAAAAATTGTGACTTGCCATGTTTTCTTTTCTTGTAAAAATCTATGTGCACAGATGGACGTTTTAAAATTTTGCATACAAAATATTGGGTTGCACACAAACTTGCAAACAAATAGTGGGTAAAATATTGGATGTTTTATCAAACTATATTAAAACCTTTCATTGATGTTTACAATTAATCACACTATTTTAGGAAATACAATTAATAATTCATTAAATTAATAAAATGTAATTTATATATATATATATATATATATATATATATATATTAAAATTAATTAATTATAATTACATATAATTATTAATTATATAATAATTATATGATTAATTTAAAAAAATATCGATATTGGTTTATTGCTTCACTTAAAAGAAAAAACATTAAATTGACAGTCCTTACTTTTTTCTCATATTAGCTCCTTTTTGTCCACATGAAATCTTTTCCACAATCATATTTTCAATGTTTTCTCAGCAGAACCATCATCACCAAAGCATACAGCAGTTTAACTCATCGAATAAACTGTACTTCCATCCCTCACAGTCTTATTTTCACTATGACATTAGCGCTGTCTCTGAGACACTGAACAAGAAGAACGGAGTTATCTTAATGTTCCTGTCATTAACTCTCATCTGTTTAAGCACCATCAACAATCATCCCGTTTTATGAGCACTGGTAGTGCCTTAATGCATTATAAGCACTCTGGATATTCACAGGGTGTTATTATAATTTGTCTTGTGGCCAGTCAGTCGCAAAAGAGCCATAATTATTTTACAAGCTTCGCAATCTCCTCCATACCATTGAAGAAATTATGTCTTTGCTGCTTTGGAACCACAATGCCTTTGTTTGTGTTCATATATTTCCCATTATTAACTTCTAGGAATGCCATTTAGAGCCATTTAGCCATCCGGAGGAGGTGGTTATTGTTCTGAGGTTGCTCTCTCATAGCTTCAGAGACTTCATGGAAACACATGTGAGATTACTGAGGGAGAATTGGAGGAGGAAGACACCTAAAACAAACATTTTGTGTCTTTTCAACAACACACACTCATGAATCATGCACTTTAAGACCAGGTATGTGTGTAAAGAAAGTAAATAAAGTCAGTTTGAAATGCTTGTTGACTTTGAACTCTAGTGTGTAATTTCTGCTCCATTAATGACACCAAACAAAATAAGCAAATCCCAACTCTCTTCTGCTTTCTATTGTTAGAGTGACAAGATAATCCCGCCCTAAACTCACGCCATTGGTCAAACCTCAGTTACAGTGTCAGGAACGCATCTGAAGCAAAAGTCTCCATTTGCTCTCCATTTCATCTCATTGTTGTCAAGAGAAACAACTGTTTGTTGAGACAGTGTTTTCAGCAGATAAACCTGAGGCTTCACACCACAAAATTTTTCTGTCTTCCTTTAGGCAATAAATCTGAAATTAATCTAGATATGCCTCTCTATAAAGACCTCTGTTTGAAATCAGTGAGCTTCCTTGCGGTCTTACTATCTAAATGTAGACAGCTGCCTTCTAAGTGCAGCGGAATGTAACTGCGGGAACTTAAGTGATGCTTTATATTGATAGAAAGAGCTCCTTACTTGATTTACAATTGATTCCAATGTATTTTGATATTAGCATGTTGCTAAGCTAACAACATGTTACTCCAAATATCAGAAAGATACATATATTACATTAATATATTGGGTAAAATAGCCTTTACTGTTGTTTAATTGTAATAATTTTTTGGTTCACTTGGTTGTCGCTGTATTGCACTAAGCTTGTTGCAGAGCATTCTCGGATTGCCTTGTTGCACTTGTCGCACAAATTTTACATGTCTCGCTTAGTTAACACACCTGATTCAGATGACCAACTCGTTAGATGTGAGCTAAGTGAATGAACTGTGTTTCGATCAATATGACAAAATTTCTTTGTTTAACTGTTCTATCTGATTATTAGACAGGCTTCAGTGTTAGACAGAACTGTTAACGACGACGACAAACAAGAGAGAGAGTGTGAGCACTGTGAGCACTCAGGTGTCTCCGCTCTCAGTGCCATCAGAATAAAAGTCCCGCCTCCAACACATCGGCCAAGCAGAAAAACCTATTGGCAGATGCGATATTTGAAAAATGACAAATATCGGCCGATATATCGGCCTTGGCGATATATCTGTCGACCACTAGAATCCACCACGAATGCACTGAATTTAAAACCACATACAGTACAAGCATACTACTTTACTATTTGTATCATAGTAAGTGTAGTATGCCAGTATGCAATTCTGAATTCAGTGTTTGTGTCTAGGTAGGGTGCTCACTAGGCATTGGGACAAAGCAAGTTCAGAAAAACTTTCAGGAGGTTTTCAGTTCATGGACTTTAAGCACATTAAAACGCATCAGCCATCTCTCGAACACTCAGTAGATTCTTCAAGGGCACTGTTGGGACACTCACTGTTAGGTGTATTTTAAGAAGTGTTTTCTCAAAGAGCCCTTTGCAGTGGAAATGTCTTGAGAAAAGTTTTGGGTATTTTAGTTTTTTATGACAAACACGTCAAAGAGCCTGTGAGCATGTAGTTGTTTGTGCACCAATTACTGCCAAATGTCAGATGTTAAAGAAAACCTAGCGCTGGAGAAAATGTCATACTCTGCCTGCCGGCCCTCAGACATGCCCTCGAAAGACTGAAGGAGAGAACAAGAAGAGGGGAGGCAAATCGTACCCTGCAACTAAGCAATCGTAAAACTTAAACAGGATTTTCTTTTTTTTTCAGTGTATGAAAGTCTTTTATTAAAGGGGTCATTGGATGCCCATTTTCCACAAGATGATATGATTCGTTAAGGTCTTAATGAAAAGTCTGTAACATAGTTTGGTTAAAATTTCTCAATGGTACTATAAACTATATACTATATACTCGGTCAAAAAACAGCTCTTTCCAGAGCAAGCCGTTTTGTAGCATTTTCCTTTAAATGCTAATGAGCTCTGCTGACCCTGCCCCTTACTTTATCTACATTCATTGTGAAACTTGCTAATTAGCTAATTATTAGGAAAGGTTATTTGCAAAGATTCTTTGAAAACTTTATACTCACTTCTGTAGAAGCTAGATCACAAATGATTTGCTCGAATATAGACACATTTAGATAGATAAGAGGCGCATTCTCTTCAAAAACAAACGTAATCCACTGGTTCTTCAGTGGCTCAGATGTCGGGAGTAAATGACGACTGCTTCGTTCATTATTACATCCAACAACAGAACACCTCAATCACTTAGGAGTCATTCTTGTGTACATCTGCTCCGGCGGTGAAACAATGGTGGACTGATGACAGTCAAGTCTGTGCTGAAACACTACTGTCAATCAAATTATCGTGGGAGGGGCCTGTTTTTGTGATGTCTCACAGACAGGCATCTGAGATCGGCTTGATTTAAGAAAGGGGTAAAGATTTTAGTAGATAAATAAGAAAACACTGCATGGATTTTTCTCATTATAGGGTGGTTGTGTTCGGTGAGAGTGATTTCACTAAGTACAACGTCAATCAGAATTTAAATTGTGGGTAGGGTTACGTTTAGGGGTAGGGATTGGGTTAAGTTTATATTTTTGGACAATAATGTTGATCCAGGATCATCGAAAGATTGTCTTACTTGGCAACATCCCGGCGACAGGTTGTGTTCACACACTGCCAACACAGATTTCAGTTTTAACAACTTGTAAAAGTGCATGTAGCATCCATGACCCCTTTAAATGAAAACAAAGAAAGGACTTCTAAAAGTTAGCTTGTTGATCTTTTATTGTCTCCCAACCTAGTTAGGGGCCGTTCATACAGAATGCATGTTTTCATCTGAAAACGTGAGACACAGCACTCAGGAATGGATTTTAAATAGTGCTGCGCAAAACATGAGGGTCTCGAAACGCTCTTTATTTCAATAAAGTAATGCAATAACAGAAATATTGCCCCGGTCGATGCTCTTGTGTCGAGGCCAGAGATGCAGAGATATCAGTCCCCTTCTGGAGTCCACCGAGCTCGACGTGCAAACTTATAAAACATGCTTTACAGGACACTTTAATTCAATGAATGGGCTGAGAGAGAGAGGGGAAGAGAAGAAGAGAGAGAGGACACCAGGTGCTCATTTATCTTCAGTAATTTGTTTATGGAAAGTGGAGTCTGGCTGGATCTGAGAGTGGACCTTGCGAACACACATCACTATGTGTGTGTGTGTGTGTGTGTGTGTAACCGGCAGCGGAGGGAATCTAGGACGTGGACCTGGAAATGTCTCTGTTTGTGGAGCAGATGAGTCCAAATGGGCTGCTGTCCCTGCTGGAAAATCCAGCCAAAGCCAGCTCAAGGTGGTTGGTGGTTTTACAGGGTTTATAGCTGGTCATAAGCTGGTTTAAGCTAATTAAGGTGGTTAGAAGAATAGTTAAACCAAAAATGAGTATTCTCTCATCATTTACTCACCCACTGAGTCATTTCTGTTATTCATGGGAAACATAAAATTGTTGTAGATAATTTCCAAGCTGCTCTTTTCCATTAATAACAATGGATGGGGACTACGGTTGTCAAGTGCCTAAAATAACAAAAGTGCATCATAAAATATTGTCTAAATGGTTGGACTATTATCTGAAATCACAATATATCTTTGTGTGAAATATAAGACATTATACAGAGAAAATCTTGCTTTTGGTCACCATTCACTTTTGCTTTAAGGAAAATAGCAGTTTTGACATTCTGCTATAAATCCTCTTTTTGATCAGAAAATTTAGCTCGTTGAGTAAATATAATTTATTTTATATTTTCCAGAAGGATTACCAGATTGAATGTGAGCGCTGTGTCAATATCTTTAGGACATGAGTTTAATTAGTTCTGTATTTGTGCATCTTCCTGACCAGCACAAAATGAGCTTCTTACTTTTCATTAAATCTCTAATTCCTCATTTAAACTTTCCGACGAGACCTCAACTTTTTAATTAAATCTGGAATGATTCTGTTGTCTTCTTCAGTAAAATAAGGACAGTATGGAGAGGGCTGCTTGTGATTGAGATGTCAGGCTAGATAATGATGATGTCAGAGACCAACTGTTTCCTGTTCAGAGCAGGATGACTGCATCTGCCTGTGATGTGACTGAACACTGTGTGTTTTCACATCATATGTTTCACAAAACCACATGAATCCTCAAAACTTAAACTAGAATGTCTTCACAAATCTAGTCGTTTAGGATTTCCAACATGTATTTTTTCACAATGGCTGATTTTACAGCTGTGAGTGTTTCTTCAGTTCAACCATTATTAACTAGGGTTTATTTCTTTTTTAGTATAACATTTTTATCAATTACTATTAAAGTCATGTGAAAACTTGGAATTTAATTAATTTATTCTTTTCTTTTTTTTTAAAGACTTTTAAATAGTTTAGGTTTACCCTTTTCCCAGACCTAGACTTTGAGTCATAAATTATACAATTCCACCCTACAAACTAGGATTGCAAAGAGGTGGAAAATTGGAAACATTCCAGGATTTTTTTTTTGAATATTCAAGGGATTTTGGAAATTTTCTAGAAATTTACTGAACTTTGAAACGCTACTACAAACATTATAAAATATTTTAGAACTTGAAACTATGGAAGACAGTTTCCACCATAAAAAATGAAATAGAATAGAATAAAAATAGAGTATATATAAAATAGAATAAAAAAATAATTATAATGATCTTACAATTCTGAATATTTTTTATTCTCAAAATTCTGAGTTTAAATTCCTTATTTATGGCTTTTTTTCCTCAGAATTACGAGAATCTTTTTTTTCTTTCAAAAGCAGTTATGAGACAATTTGAGTAAAATTAGCGAGACATAAACTTAGAATTCTGACTTTCCAAATTTACATCTCGCAATTTCTTCTGCGAATTCTGAGTTTATATCTTAAGATCCTTTTGTTTCCTCCACGATAAAACAAACAAACAAATAATTATGACAATTTTGGGTTTTTAACAATTGCGAGCCCATAAAGTGACAAAAAGTCCATAATATTTGTGATGAGGGTTGTGATGAACCCTCATCACAAATATTATGGACTTTTTGTGTGTGTGTGGCATTTCTAATCAAACTGTTATCTTGTAAAATTATGCAAAAATATGAAAATATGTTATTTATTTTTAATATACAGTACATAAAAAGCTCTCTTTGAAATTAGCCTCAGCGAGAAAAAGTAGTTGGCCATTTAGTTCCAAAAATGTTTAATGTCATTTCCACAACAGAAAATAGAAATGGTTATAAAGTTTCAAAATATTTACAAAGTATAAAAAATTCAAAATCTCCTGCAATGCATATACATTGTTAACTAACTAAAGAATCTGAAATGTTTATTTTCCAAAAGTTCATCCAAAAATGAAATTGTCATCATCTACTCACCCTCAAGTTGTTCCAAACCTCTGTGAGTTTCTTTCTTCCTTTACACACAAAAATGTTACTTTGAAGAATGTTGGTAAGACTTCCATAATATGGGAAAAAATACCAGAATTCTACAAAATATCTTCTTTAGTCTTCAACAGAAGAAAGAAACCCACACAGGTTTGGAACAAGTGGACGGTGAGTAAATGATGACAGAATTTGTGTGTTTGGGTGCACTGTCCCTTTAAGATGAATAAACCCACGTGTGTTTGTTTGCCTGCTCAACACATCATTCCTAAATAACATTACTGACAGCTTCTTACCGCTGAACGTATGTATCTCTCTTTCCAAGTCTACCGCTTTTCTCTTCCTCTGCTCCATCGTTCCACTCATTCCCACAGGGCAGGAGAGCAGGCCGGCAGTTGTTTATCTGTTGTCCTTCATCTTCATAACTTTATCAGGGAACAACAGAGCGAGACAGTGAGAGAGAGAGAAATTACAGGAGTAGATTATAGCAGATTGTTAAATGAATAGAAAATTGCACTGAGAGACAGGGAGAGACGGATAAAAAGATGGACATGGAACGAGCAAACATAGGGGAGAAATAAAAGACAGAGCAGGAAAGACTGAGAGAGAGTCTACAGCGGACGAACATGAGACGAACTCAAGCGTTTGTGAATATGACAGAAGAGCGTTTCTTGACCTTTAAGCCTTCATTAATCACTGCACTAATGGATAAACTGATAAAGAAGCGTTCACACTCACAGCGATTTAGAGACAAAACCACCTCAAGTCATAAATGCATTTGAATACACCGAATAATGCAGTGAAAGAATGCACTCAAAATGCACACGAGCCATGTGCACTAGTATGACTTCATCATGTAACTTTACATTAGCCTAGATGCGTGCACTTTTTAGGCACAATTTGTTTAGTTTTTGAATATACTTGATACTGTTAAAAGGCACATCATTAAAACAAAAAATACGAGTTCACATATCACACCTAAACACGCGTGGAAAACGTAATTAGAACTAGCTACTAAATGAGTTAAAAATGCCTATCCATATACAGCTATGATTCGCGAACCCCAAACTGACTCAAATGATTCGCGAACCCGCTTTGAACTCCCGAACTGATTCAAATGATTCGCGATCCCGCTCCGAACTATCAAACTGATTCAAATGATTTGCGAACCCCAAACTGACTCAAATGGTTCGCAAAGGCGCTCTGAACTCCCGAACTGATTCAAATGATTTGCGATCCCCAAACTAACTCAAATGATTCGCGATCCCGCTCCAGCTCCCGAACTGACTCAAATGATTCGCGAACCCGCTACGAACTCCCGAACTGATTCAAATGATTCGCGATCCCGCTCTGAACTCCCGAACTGATTCAAATGATTCGCGAACTCGCTCCGAACTCCCGAACTGACTCAAATGATTCGCGAAGGCGCTCCAAACTTCCAAACTGACTCAAATGATTCTCGCTCCGAAATCCCAAACTGACTCAAATGATTCGCGAAGCCGCTTTGAACTCCCAAACTGACTCAAATGATTCGCGAATTTACTACGAACTCCCGAACTGATTCAAATGATTCGCGATCCTTCAACTGACTCAAATGATTTGCGAACCCGCTTTGAACTCCCGAACTGATTCAAATGATTCGCGATCCCCAAACTGACTCAAATGATTCGCGAACCCGCTTTCTGCAGCAGACTGTAGTGCACTGTACATTATGAGCAGGTTATGGTGTGACGAGTAGCTTCCCCAACACTGATCAGAAGAAGCTCAAAAGCACATAATAGAAGCTTTTCATAAGCGTGACATAATAGCGAAGATATGACACAGAGAGTTAGCGCCTTTTGAATGTGATGACGGGTGCGATTGTTTCCGTTTAATAGTCTGATCGTCTCACGAATGAGTTTTAAGCATCAAGTTGACATTTTCAGAAGTAAAGAGAGAGAGACTGAGGTTTTCAGTTTCTTAGATCATGCAGTATAAATCTGTCTTTAGGCCGAGGCTAAAGCTTTTTTATCTACACTAAAGCACACTGTGTGTACTGTATGCCTGGACTTTGATCCCATGTTGCTGGATGAGGAAAACAGCAGAAGAAAGAATGACCTGTGACCCGCATATCGCCATCCTCACACCGACCAATGGAGGAAATGTGTAGAGATCATTCAGGACCCGTTAAAGGGCTTGTATCATAAGGAATCAAATGTTCCTTGATCTTTTGAGAACATACTGTAACCTAAAGAACTTACTACTTTCTTCCCAGTCCAAGAAGAGCATTTATTTAGACTAAGGTTTCACACAAACAGCATTTCTACCTCACAGCAGCTACAGCTTTATATGAAAACAGAGCGATGTCTCAGTTACATCATTCAGTTTTTCCTTTGATATACAGCCATAAATTGTGCAGTAGTTTCCGGGAGTGAGTTAAGAAAATTATAAAGAATTAATATAAATCTTATCATCATGTAATCTAATTTAAGAGAATCACATTTATATGCAGTTGATAATTAATTCACATGAAACCCAACCCAAATAGTGATAAACTGCTTAAATCATCTGGATTCAGTCGGTGAGCAAACAGGAAGTGCTTGTCACAGAATAATAATAATAAAATGGTAATAAATACCCTTTAAAAAATATATCAAATTTTGAAGTTGTAAATGAAGCAAAGGTGCTATTTCAGCGTTTCAACTTCAAAATTTTATATTTAATTCACTGTAATTAGCCTTCTTTTGTAATTTTCTGTGAAATTTACTAGCACCTTTTTAACATATTTTCATTTTTTGCCAAAATAAGCTGGAAATTAGACCTTTTATTTTTCCTTTATCAGGTGAAAATGAAAAATGATATGTTTAATTTTTTCTTGGACTGGACATTTTTTTTTGTGTATAGGCTAAACTAGTATTATTTTTATACTATTACAGTATTTATTACTATTTTGAATTATATTATTTATATAATTTGAATGTTTTCATTTCATTTTTAGTTTTATTGTTATGTACATTTGTCATTTTTGATAGATTTAATTATAAATATTTCTATTTAACTTGATATGTGTTTCAGTGTTAGTAATTTTAGTACTTCATCTTCAACTTATTTTATTTCATTTTATTTACCAAGGGAATAATTTTCACCCGTCAATTCTAATTTATATTTAGTGACATTTCTGCTTTATTTCAATTAACAATTTTTTTTATTATTAGTTTTAGTTACATATAACACTGGGCTAAATTATGCTCTAAAGACTAAAACTTTGACCTTCAGGTTTTTAAATCATCAGGACTTAATGTATCCATTCTTGTGATGTCACACCCATCTATAAATGGTAGTTTTGAACTGGGAAGGAAGTCATGAGTTTTGAAAGAAAGCATCAGTATGTTTTTGCACAATGTATAATAATGAACTTTTATTCAAGAAATTAAGGAACATTTGATTTCTTTCACTTCACAGAGCCTTAACACCACATTTAAAACAGTCAGAGAACAGATTAAATGACCATATCCATGAAAACCAAGCAGGCACATCACGGTCCTGAGCGGCCACAAGAGGAAACAAGTTTTAAAAGGCCAAATTAAAAAACGAGGTATTTGGACCCCGTCTGTTAAAGCTGATTAATTAATATTCCTGTGAGCCTGCAGCACAGTTCTAATTATGTCATTTAGGTGTTTTAATTTAAGATTATAGTGGTTTAATAACCAGTATCCGGTGTATGGTTACGTAAGTCTCTGGATGTGATGGTTTTGTCACATGAATTGTGTTTGTTCTGTCCTGAAGCAAGACTCTGTGTCGGCTCATGGACTCCAGCGTTACGGTTCAGCGAGTCGCCATCGTGATTCGTACATCAGAAGCTGCTGTTAAACGTGGAAAAAGAGGACGGTGGGCAAACGTACACAACTGTGCCGTCATGTTCATGTTGTTGAACAGGTCAAAGCGGTTGCCTTTTGGACTCATTCTGTTCTTGACGGTGTACAAGGGTGCTGAAATGCATTATGGGTGATGCACATAACATGACAACGGTTTCATTTGTTTGGTAAGCATTATTAGCTTAGCTAGGGTTAGGGTTTCAAACACACCTATACATCTGTTCAAAAGTTTGGTTTATAAGATTTTTGTAATGTTTTTGAAATATTTAATCTGGTCAACATGATTGAGAAAAAACAGTACTATTGTGAAATATCTATATTTATATATATTACAACTTTTTAAATTGATTATATATATATACACACACAGTACATATATAAAATTATGTGGTGGCAAAGCAAATTTTATTAATTAATTAATTAATTTATTAATTTATTTATTTAATTTTTTACATTTTTTAAGCATATTAAGCAGTTCCTATGGATGTATTTCTTAACTGTTGTGATTCATTTTATATATATATATATATATATATATATATATATATATATATATATATATATATATATATATATAAAATGAATATATATTTAATATATAATAATATATTTAATTATATATTTAAAATATAAAAATGTGATATTTAAAATGTAAAAATTTTTAAACTATTTTCCGAATTATATAATTCTTTTGTGTTTACTGTCACTTTTAATAGATATATATACTGTATAAAGAGAGAGAGAGAAACTGAATAGACTTTGAATTTTCACATACAGGAATTTTATAAAAAAAGATGAAAATATATCAAATAAATCTTTATTATTATTTTATTATTAAATCAAAGTAATATTATACAATTAATATTAACATATTTTTAAAGGTTTAATTTATTATAAAAATAAACGTTTGTGTGTGTGTGTGTGAATATAATAATACGTGTATATATATATATATATATAAATATATATATATATATATATAACAATAAATAATTGTTATATATGTGGTATTTGGTTAGGTAAAAATGTGGGATGATCTTTTGTGTATTTGTTTGTTATAATAATGATAGTAATGATATGCTGCCATTGTATCAAACATCTTTAGTATAACTGTCACTTTTGATCAATCTAATGCATCCTTGCTGAATAAAATTATTAATTCCTTTCAAAAAAAAGAAAAGAAAAGAAAAAATATAACGTTTTTGATAGGTAGTGTATATTACAGTGGATAATCAAACCTAGTTTGAAACCAAGTTCAAACCAAACACCTAGTATTTGTTGACGGCAATGTTTGCATGCATGATCACCACTCACATTTTGAACAAAAATACAAAAATCTGGTTTATTATTGTTTTATTTTTGGCCTTATTATGTTTAAGTGCTACAAGTGGTGCAGTTCAGTAAGTTGAAGCCTGTGCACTAACCGCTTTGAATATTTAAGAGGAACAAGTAGATTACATAAGAGCGCTGCTGCTAAGTGCTCTGGATACTTAGCGGAGTGGCTAACATCTGCTAGCATCAGGATGTTTTTAGCTCCTGACTACAGATGGACGGCTTCATCTTCTTACATCTCTGGCTTTCTTTTGCTCCATTATCAAATCTTTTAGTCAGATAAAATGAATTAGCACAGCAAATTGAAATATCATATGATCCACAAATGACAGAGAAAGAGAGAGAGAGGGACTCTTAAGTGCTTATATTATACATTTATTAATCATTTTAACCTCTGAGTTTTTTTTTTACAGTGTTACATTGCCATGGTAACAAGTTGTAAATATGGATATAACTTTAAATAGATAGAAACAAGAAAAATCTTGTTAACATGCATAGCCCATATGGCAAAAATAAATACTTTTCCTGACCAAAATAAATTTCAGTATCTTGTATTGTATATTTTTTAAAACTGAAAATATACTTTGTTTTATTTTGCCTCATATTTATATTGTACTAGAGGCATACCTAATGATGTACATACCGAATATTAAAATACATTTTCTGGAAATGCAATATATATATATATATATATATTGACATATATAAATATATTTAGATATTATATATTTACAACAGATAAAAATAGCAGAAAATATATTTGAATGCATGCCCAATCATAAAATATATTTTGGTCAAATGCAATATATATATTTATATATTTATGTAATATAGTTGCAGTAGGAAAAATTGCCAAAATATATGAATACATATCAAATCTAAAAAAACATTTGGGGGAAATCTAATATCTAAAGAAATATGTTATTTTGGATAATTTAATTGATATAATATATTTACTGATGATAAAAATAGCAAAAATAATATATATAATTTTTAAATAGATTATAATATATATATATTATGCCACAACTGCTGTCGATTGACTACTTATTTCCATATATATATATAAAAAAAGTGAAACCTTTTTTATTGTTAACACAATCGAGTAACTTATTCAGCATTATGAAGTATGTACTGCATAGTATGCATTATAATGCACACAACACTGAGTAAGGATGATGATGATGATGATGATCATAACGTCGGCCGTGCTGCATAATACGACTCTTATTTCAGTGACTGTAATTCAGTCGCATGTCATTAAACACATACATGACTGTCGTGTGGACAGTTGTCAGGATTCCTCTTCTGTGCTTTAGATCCGAGTGCAGCAGGTCACAGTTCAGCCTCAGAACGCCTTCATGAAGCTGTAACATGTCACCGCGCTTTAGTGTCGCCAGTTCACTGCCTACCCACAATCCCCAGCGCCCACAGCGCTGACGGTATTCACTCTGATCTTTGGGACGTACAAGATGTACTATTACTATTAATTATTAAATCAGAAATCATTCTAATATACTGATTTGAAACATTTCTGATTATTATCAATGTTGAAAACTGTTGTGTTGCTTCATATTTTTCTGCAAACCATGATGCTTTTAACAGGATTCTTTAAAGAATAAAAAAGATCAAAAGAACCGCATTTATTTAAAACAACTCTTTTGTAACATTATTGTCACTTTTGATCAATTTAATGCATCACCGCTGAAAAAAAGCTTTCCGACACAAACATTTATTTGTTTATTTACATTTACTATTTTTCAGAGGCTTTTTTTTTTCAAAAAGAGACTTACAATTGGGGAATACATAAAACGAATCTTAATGAAATTAGTACTTTTACTCAGTAAGTACGTATAAAATTGTTAAAAAGAAAATGAGAGTAAATACATTTATAATGTTACAAAAGATTTCTATTCAAATAAATATAATTTTTCTTTTTTCTATTGCAACTGTTTTCAATATTGATAATAATAATCAGAAATGTTTCTGATTTCTGAAGATCGTGTGACACTGAAGACTGGAGATATGCTGAAAATACAGCTGCACATCACAGAAATAAATTGCATTTTAATATATATTCCCATAGAAATCTGTTATTTTAAACTGTAATAATATTTCACAATATTACATTATTTTAATGCAGCCATGGTGAGCATAAGAGACTTATTTTAGAAACATTAAAAAAAATCATAAATATACATTTTCGTCCGTCAGTATATGTGAAAACTTACTGAACTTTCCCCCTATAGTCCATTAATACAATTTACTGAAACTAAACTGTAATGTCGACTCATTTACACGTCAACAAAGGCTATATGTCCAGTCATGGTGAGGTATTAAGAACAGATCATATTAATCCTAAAGAGCATAAAAGCAGAATGAGGTTGTTATCAGGAGCTTTAATGCAGCACTGTGAGCTCAGTAAATCATTAAGAGTCAATCAGGAGAGCTAATAGATGTTTGTATGTGTGTGACTCTAATGCACTCGAGCTCTAATCATCTTCTCGTACCTCTGATAAGACTCAAGAGCTCACGCAGAGACCAAACACACACACACACACTGAGAAACACACGCTGCTCAGAGGTGGATGCTTCTCCATCGCACTCACTCTCATGCTGTGTGCGATGTCAAGATCATGTATTTCATGAAAGATAAACACAGTCGGTATAGAGAGCTGTCAAATGAATGAGGACTGCAGTTCAGATAACTTGGTGTTAGGAGATTTCGATGAGAAGTGTTTGAGTTTATGACACTTGAGAGATCACTGAGCTCACGAGAAACACTGGGTGAATGTTATTAGAACCTGTCCAGGACACAGTTTATGCCAAAATCAAAAGACAAAAAGAGATAAGAAATCATACTTTGCATGAAAACTATTTTAGGATAATTTCATATGAAATTATGAATGTAAGACTTTCATAAACCATATTTATTTCTTTGTTATGCATGAAAAATAATATATTCCTAATTGTCAATATATACTATCAAAAAAAAAAAAAAATGCCTAAAATATAATTATTATTATTTTTATCATTAAGCTACCAATAAATATGAATTTCTTATATATATTGTTATATATTATTTATGTTAAATCTGCTACTAATTATTATTGTTATAATACTACCAATAAATATTATTGTTTTATATATTATTGTTAGTAAATCTGCGACTACTTAATATTGTTATTATTATTATTATTATACTAACAGTAAATATTGTTGTTTTATATATTATTGTTAGTAAATCTGTTACAACTGCTACTTTATTATTATTATTATTATACTACCAATACATATATTGTTATATATATTATTGTTTGTCAATCTGCTACTTCTACTAATTATTATTATTATTATTATTATTATTATTAATAATGATACAAAGCACTACAATTTATTTTCTTTATAGTTATGTGAATGTAGAGAACATTTTCCTAAATGACAGGAAAATAATGTCACAGAATATAAAATATCTGTTATATTTCTTTTGATTTTGGAGTGTAATATGACTTTGGCATGTTTGTGAGATGTGTTCTGTCGTTGTCTGGAAGAAAGAGTTGAGATATTAAAAAGATCTCGTTTGAGGTGTTTATTTCCCGCCAGCTTTTGGCATTTCTTGGAATGAGCTGTGAGCTTTGAGATATTTGTGTTCTTTAGAGGGTGGAGAGCGAGTTATTGTCTTTTTTATACGGTCCGTCTTTAAATAGTGCAGATTCACAATCTGTGTGGTTTCGGTATTATTAATATATCAGAAGTCTGGATCACTTAAAGCGGCTGAATGAACAATTACCAAACTTCTCCTTATCTGTCTGTGTCTGTCTGTGTCTGCTAACAGCACACTATTAAGGTGAACAAACATGGGCTCCAGTAGTGTGTGTGTGTGTGTGTGTGTGTGTGTGTGTGTGTGTCCTTCAGTGGGCACGCTTTCTCTCTCGTTTAGATTTCATCAGTCGTCCTCCTCCTCTGACCGGAGGCGCAGACGTACCTTCATCCTCTCGTTCCTCTCTTCTGCTCCCCGGGGTCAGCAGCGATTACACTGACACACACTCTGATAAAAGACCCAGATGTGTGTGTGTGTGTGTGTGTGTGAGAGAGAGAGAGTCACAAACATAATCTACTGCTCTGTGTCTTTCTCAGATAAAGTTGAAGGTTGTTTTGTTTTTAGTTTTTGTTTTTTTGATGGAGGCTAAAGACACAGTTTTACAGCCACATGAAAAATTATAATAAAACTATTTTTATTTAATGATTTCAATGAAACAAACAGAATTATTTTTCTGTGTGTGTAAATAATCAAATTCTTGTAAATTACTAAATATATTTGCATTGAATTACATGTGACAATACTTATAGTTTCTGCTTGTTTATTTCTAATTTATTTTCAATTATTTGTTTTCAATATAGTTTTTTTTTTATCAAGATTATTAGTGTTAGTTGTTTATTCTTATTACTTTAATGGCAAGACATTGTGATATTTTATATGAAAGATTTTAAATTAAGTCAAGTAAATATTTCAATTAGTAGTATGCACAGAAATAAATATAATAAATATTAATATTAGAAATATGTATTAGAAATATATTATTCTGTATAAAATACTGTATAAATATTTTAATTGTAATAATAATATATATATAATAATGAAAATCTAAATAATAAAGATATATATTTTAATAAATAGAAGAAGAAATTTTATTTTTGTGTAAATAAATATTGTTGCATTACTGTTATTGTGGAATATTGTTATAATTGATCAGTTTATCATGCTGAATTAAGTGACTTAAGCTGAATTAACTTTAAGGGCAACACACGTTTGTGTGAAATTTTTAGAATTCAGTCAAGTAAATTCTTAATGTGAACACTTTAGACAATTATTATTGATTTCTTATTTAAATTATAAATTTACATTTCTACTGGGCCTTTTTTCATCAGATACCTCTAAATAAAATTGCTTTGTGCATACTTAATTTTATTTGTGAACCAGTTTTCTATTTGTAAATCAATTTATTCATGAATATAACAGCAGAAACTCTTAAATCAGCTGTCAGCTGTCAGTGGAAATGAATGACTTCGCTTAGCTTTGTCTCTTACTTTAGATTAAACAGGTGTTTTATTGCCTGCTGCTTTATAGAGTCACGTCTGCTGTCGTCTGACCTCAGACCTGCTCTTGTGTCGAACACTGGCTCATTCAGGGCTTTTCTGGAGTGTTTCTGCTGTGCTCCAGACACTCGTCTCGTTCCTGTCAGAGTCTGTGTGTGACTCTGCTGAGAAACATTTAGCTGGTTTGTCAGAATACATGGATAGTTAAATGCTCGTCAGTGGAGAGAGATGCTTCTTGTGTCCATTTACACTATTTAGAGGCTAACAGGGTCATGCAAACTAAACAAACCTTGAGCTTAGGCTGCATATTACATACTGCATATTACTTTTAATACCAGTATGCAATATGCAATAGACATTTTTTTAAAGTACAAAAATAATAAATTATAATTTCAAATAAATTATATATATATATATATATATATATATATATATATATATATATATATATATTTGTTTTGTATGAAATATTTTAAGAGATATACATATCATGTTTCTCTTTAATTTTAGGTAAAGTTTTAGTAATTGTTTTATTGATTCTTTTTGCTTTTTTAAATTATTTATTAGTCTTAGTTGATTTACTTTCATTTTAGTACATTTAACTTGAATGAAATGAAAATAATAAATGTGTTGGCAACAAGCTTTTGTCATTTTTTAGTTTTAGTTTTTTATATATATATGTCTATATATTATAAATTGTTATTCATTAGTTGTTTGAAGTAACAATTTTTCTATAGTTTAAGATTGCAATAATAAACCTACACACACACATACACGTTTATTTTTGTGTAAAGTGGGTTCATCCCATAATGTAATGGTTTTTATACATGGGTTATGTCCTCATAAGTCACCGTCTCCTTGTAATACCTGTGTCATAACCATGTCATTATACAGAGATGTGTCCTGATATGACACAAAAACAAGAGCACACACACACACACACACACACACACACACACACACACACAAATATATAAAAGCTAGGAAATGTAAAAACAAGTAGTTGATGTTGCTTCTGATTCATTTACACCGAAACTGCAACGTGAAGTCAAAAGCATTGCTTTGTTTCATACAGTTTTTGTGCACTGCATTTTTGACAAAAGTAATATATTATTCCAAACACTTTATTTTACTGGAGCAGATATGGATAAGTATCAGAAAGCTTGTTTGTAGAGTAATGCAACTGGTGTTTCATAAGAGGTCAATCGTGTTTTGTACTATTTGTATGTGTGAGATAGAGAAAATGCAATCCCTTCCCCAGAACTACTTCTTCAGTGTCTGATTATGTAGTAACTGCGCTGAGGGACACAACGAAAGAAAGAGATAGAGCCACTTACAAAAGTATGTGGACCCCTCGAAATATCTGAATGTAGATAACAAAATATAAAAGCTGGTGACATTTATTCTGATGAATTAAAGGTTAAATGAAACATGTGATTAGAGAAGTGACGTGACGGTGTCCCATACTTGAAATTTGTGCATTTTAAAATAAATGCGAAATAATATTAAAATGTAAAATAATATGCAGACACATCTAGCTTAGCAAGCTTGATTTCATGTGTCATTTTAGCATGTACATTACGTTTCTACATGTTGATCTTGCATTTGTGAGTGTTTTTGGTATTGGCACATCTCAAATGTATATCTTAAATACTTAGTGACAGTGACATCTCTTTTTCCCTCTTTCCCTCTCCAACTCCTCCCGTTTTGATTTTGATCTCCAGTCACATTTGTTCCCATCATGACAAATATCGATCCATAGGACTTTAGAGACTTTATAAACTCCTAGCGTTCTCGTCAGAGTAAATGTCAGACTGTTCACCCTACGCTTGGATATGAACATTGTGTGTGTGTTTGACAGGCTCCGTCTCTTTGAGCGTGCTGCTGGTGTCGTTGGCTGTAACGGTGTGTGGAGTTTGGCTGGTGGCTCTCTGCGGCGTCTGCGGATGGTGTCAACGCAAGCTGGTGAGTTACACACACACCTAACAAAAATATTTACATTTTATTAGACATGCATTTGATTGTACAATGAGCTGGGATGCTTGCAATGCGTTAACTAAACGTTTGCATGTACGTTTGTGTAACTTAAATGTTTCTGACCTTTCTATAACATGACGGATTTAATATTTTATGGCTTAAAAGTTAATTAGGAAAATTAATTGAATTCTCAGTTTAGTATCAACTCCTCCAAAACAAATACATAAACGGAGGACTGACATATAAGTGAGTATTTGCATTTTCTATGTGTAGCTTCATATTTAGTGTTTTGTAGTAAAATATGAAATAGTAATGTGTTCTCCGTGCTGATCAATCAGTGTAAAGGGTGATTGATTTAGACGGTCCTGCAGTTCATTATATAGATGGAGTTTGTTTGGCTCGTGTTTGTGAGTCAAAGCGAATTGATTCCCGATGCTTGTCATAAATATATGATGGCACATGGACCCTAGAGAGCGAGTCATCTGTGTGTGTGTGTGTGCATGTGTTTTAGCATGTATAGAGTTTATACATGAGTCTACAGTTTTCAGTTTTGGTTATTTGTTTATTAGTTGTGTCTGTTATATTAAGAAGTATAAAGTGTGACATAATTTGACTTCTAACTTGGAATGGTATAAAAAAAACACATAGACCACCCAGAACACCAACTGCATAATTATGCTCTGGTGACAACCCACATCACCTCACCTAGCAACATCTTCTTCATTAAATGTAGTTTCTTTAGTTTTGTATGTGTTTTGTAAGTGCATTAGCGTGTGTCCTCAGAAAACAGTGACCTGTAATTTCAGCCTCAAGACAGCTGATTGGACTTTTACCTGAAAAGTGTTTTAAAGTAAAAGAGCTGTTTCCCATTTATACATCCAGAAGCCAAATACTGAGTTAAACATGCTGGCAGGAATCGTAAGTTGAGTCAGATATCCTCCACCACAGCTGTATGTGATATTTGACCTCAATCCTCCCAGATGATGACCACATGCGATCATGGTAGGTGTCATGAGCTCTTTGAGCTCATTCATGCCCTCTGAACCTCTGCGAGCATGTGTGTGTTTTAGTTAGTGAGGATGTGCACATGCATACTACTAAAGCATGCTTACGAGTGTGTGTGTTACTGTGTGGGAGGAAGTCTGTGTGTGTGTGTGTGTGTGTGTGTGTGTGCTTGAGGGAGAGAATGTCTGTGTGTTTACTTAATATACTTTAGAGACCTTCTTTTATGGATGCCCTCGAATTTAAAAATGAGAAAAAAATGAAGCAATATTTATTTGTCTAAATACCACAAGTGCTGCAATGTTGGTAATGCTTAATCTGTACGTCATTAACAATCTCTGAGTCTATAATATGATGAGAAAACATCTTAAAAGAATAGTTCACCCAAAAATAAAAATTTGCTGTTAATCTACTCACCCTCAGGGCATCCGATATACAGTAAAAGACTTACTGTTTTCTACAGTAGAAGAGTAAAGAAGATTTTTAGCTCAAACCGAGGTCCTTGGGGATTCATACATGGCAAGTCAGTGGCTGTCTGTGTTTGAGAATAAAAAAGCATATCAAGGAAAATCAGTTCACCAAATCGGTCTGAAACAGTTCCTCAATCAAAACTCACTTTCAGACATGCCTGACAGTCCAACTCTGAGTGAGCCAAAATACCAGTGTATGTCCAACTTAGGTGACTAAATTAACAGGAAATTTTCATTTTTGACTGAACTATCTTAAAACGGGTTTAAGAAGTGTGACGGTGGATTAAGGAAAGTCTGGAAGCAGATGCGAGTTCTCTGAGATCTCACAAACACAAGACGTGAGACAAGCCAATATATAATGGATGAGTAATGAGTGGCAGCTGTTGCTGATGACAATTAACGGAGCCCACAAGCTAATCAGTGCAGACGCGAAACACACAGATTTCACCACAAAGTGCAAACACCCCGAGATCACGGTTTACCAACCGTGACAGTACCCCGGGCGAGTTGGAGAGCCCAAACGGCATGACCAAGTACTCAAAGTGCCCTCTAGGGGTATTAAAGGCGGTTTTCCATTCATCCCCCCTCCTGATGCGGACCAAATGATAAGCATTGCATAAATCCAATTTTGTGAATATGGATGCTCCTTGCAACCTCTCGAAAGCTGAAGACATGAGTGGTAAAGGATAGATATTCTTAATAGTGATGTTGTTCAGCTTTCGGTAATCAATGCAAGGTCGCAGAGAACCATCCTTCTTACCCACAAAAAAGAACCCCGCCCCCGCTGGAGAAGAGGAAGGACGGATGAACCCAGAGGCTAAGGAATCAGAAATGTATTTCTCCATGGCCTCCCTCTCAGGAAGAGAAAGAGAGTATAACTTGCCCTTAGGCAGAGACTTACCTGACACTAAGTCTATGGCACAGTCGTAGGGACGATGCGGAGGGAGAGAAGCAGCACGGGACTTACTGAACACTTCCTTCAGGTCCAGATACTCAACGGGCACGTTTGTCAGAACCATGTTCTCCTTCTGAAAGACAGAAACAGGGACAACAGAACAAGCAGAAACCAGACAAGACTCATGACATCTTTCACTCCACAATGTGACAGTGTTAGAACCCCATTCCACTCGTGGATTATGCTTGGATAACCAGGGGTGACCTAAAACAATGGGAGCAACAGGGGAGTCCATGAGAAAAAAGGATATGGTTTCTTGATGGTTTCCAGACATGAGCAGTGTGATGGGTTCTGTATGGTGTGTGATGTGAGGCAGTTCCTGGCCGTTGAGTGCGGTGACATGGATGGGGAGAGACACAGGAAGCACAGGAATGTTCAGGTGATGTGCAAGTGAAGAATCAATGAAATTACCTTCGGCTCCGGAGTCCAGAAGGGCGTGACACTCGTGATGTTGATTCTTCCACCGCAGTTTCACCGGAAGGAGGGTCGATGATGTAGGTGAGGACTTCTCAGCGGAGATCCCACCCGGTAGTAGCCTCAAGTTTACTATCGGGCTGGCTCTTTTACCGGGCATGAGTAGGCGTTATGAGCAGAGCCTCCACAGTACAAACACAGTCCTTGGGACCTCTGCCGTTCCTTCTCCCTCCGGGACAGCCGAGCTCTACCCATCTGCATGGGCTTGTGGTCATCGACAGAACCGACCGTGTTCTCTCGACTCAAGTGCCCCCTAACAGGAGAGATGGTAGATCTTGAAGGACTGGGTTGGCAGCCCAAGCGATTAATCCGTGCGTCGACTCGTAGAGCCAGTTCAATGAGTCCGTTGAGAGTGGGGGCAGCTCGAGGAGGTAGATCTCTTGCTGAACACGGTCGGATAACCCATGCAGGAATATATCCCACTGCGCCGCCTCGTTCCACTGGCACGCGACCGCCAGGGTGAGGAACTCGATGGAGTAGTCGGTTACTGAGGAAGAGCCTTGACGGAGTTTCGAGAGTCGATGAGCGGCTTCCCTGCCGGTCGCGGCCCGGTCGAAAGACTCTCCTCATTTCCTCAGAGAGGGTGTGGAACGAGGCACAACACGGGTGTTGGTTTTTTCCACACCACCGTCCCCCATAAGGCCGCCTTGCCAGACAACAATGTGAGCGTGAACGCTACTTTAGAATTCTCAGTAGCGAAGGTGCGGGGCTGTAGGGCGAAATGCATTGAACACTTAGTTAAGAAAGTTCTACAAAACGCTGGCTCACCCACATAGTTCTCCGGCACCGGAAGTCGCGGCTCAGGCCGGAAGTGGTCCTGGGGAATCTCCCGGGGTGCGATGGGCGCAGTGGGAGACGTTAATTGATGGATCTGCTGGGTGAGCTCGGACACCTGTGCCACCAGCGATTTGACAGCGCGTCCGGTGTTCAAGAAGCTCTCCTGCTGCTGATCCATTCTTTTAACGCTGTGATGCATGAAATCCGTGAGTGTATTGGTGCTCGCTGCTTCCATGGTGGTGAGATCGTTATGTGACGGTGGATTAAGGAAAGTCTGGAAGCAGATGCGAGTTAACAGATTTAATGGGCTGAGAGGAATACAAATACACAAACAAACAAAGATGCTGAGGAGATGACACTTCGTGGTGGTGGGAAGGAGGTGAGGAATCCGGATGATGGCGGAGAGAAGGTGAGTAGTTTGGATGATGATGGCAAGTAGGCAGCAGGAGAGGATGGCACAGGAACTGCGGGGAATAGAGCCGAAGGTAACTGTCCGGGGCTGAGTGAGCGTGCGGAGAGTGGATGAGGTTCTAGGGAAAACACAGACATCCAACGCATACCACACTAAAGCCAGACGAACAGGGTAACCACATCAAACAAGTAACAACGATCTCACAAACACAAGACGTGAGACAAGCCAATATATAGTGAATGAGTAATGAGTGGCAGCTGTTGCTGATGACAATTAACGCAGACGCCCACAAGCTAATCAGTGCACAGTGTTGGGAAGGTTACTTTGGAAATGTAATAGGTTACAGATTACAAGTTACCCTATTTAAAATGTAATAGTAGTGTAACTTTTTTAATTACTTTAATAAAGTAATGTAACTAATTACTTTTGAGTACATTTTGATTACTTTTATAAATTTCTAATGAATGTTAATTTGCAACTGTTAATCATCTTCAACCATTTTACACCATGCAGGTTTAACCTTACAGTAGTGCTCAATACTGTCAGACTTTCACCATCCTTCATCACTTAAATTAAGATGATCACATTTGAACACATCCACCACACAATCAGACTTTAGTACTGCCTTTTACTTAGAGATTGATCTGAAGTTCAAAGCAGATTTTAAATCAAAAGAAATAGTTTATAGATACTGTTTTTGAAACCAAATCTTTGCATAACTTCAGGCATCTAACTGCATTTAACAATGGTTTGGGGAAAAATAGTTAATAAAAAAATAAAAGCATATACATCAACTCAAATACGGTTATCTAATAAGCATGTGTCCTATTTTGTGTACTAAACTCCTGAAACATTGGTGTCTTTCTGAAACACTGCTGTCTCTTTGTATATGATATGATGATTAATTTCCATGAGGGGCGGACTGGGAAAAAAAATAGGCTGGGAAATCTCACACTCATAAACCCACAACCCATTCTGAAACATGGACAACCCTATTTTTTTTTTGGACCTGACATGAAAAAGATTTGAATCCTTAGGTTGGGGACATGCAACGTAATTAAGAGTTCTCTCCTGAACTGCACCTTCACTTCCATTATCCACCCATCTCTCTCATGACTTTAATACTGAAGATTTTTATTTGACTTTTACCATGTTTTGTAAGTGCAATTTTGTTTTTTTGGCAAATGAATTACCACTTGTATTTATTTTTACTACAAATTCCATAGTTAAACCACGGTTAGTGCCATACCATAGGCTACATTAATTTTCCTAAGGGTTGTGTTTTTGTATCCACTAGCTCCCCCTTAAACCTATGATAAAATATGATGATTTGTCTGCTAACTTACTACTGTAACATTACAAAAGATAATAATGACGTCGTTTATACAGTATTTTGAGTGATTGCGAGCAATGTGCTGCTGCTGCTTGACTAAGTAAACAAAGACAAAACTACATTAGCATATTTACAGATGAAACTGACCTGCACCTGAAACCCTGAACAGAAGTGTCGCTTCTCTGCTCCAGCTGTGCCCTTACACAGTTCACTACGGTCTCTCTCTCTCGCATTGATTACTCTGAGTCTGATCCAAACCGTTCGGCGGAGGCGCGGAAAGCGCGCGAGCCCAACCATTGCCAGTCACGACTAACCGATTCATGATTTATTAGAGATTTAATTATCGAATGGCGGATTCGGAAATAATCGCTTTAGTATATTCGGCCTGCAATTATACAATAACAATATTAAAGTAGAAGGCCAAATCGTCTGCCAGGCCACCGGGAATAGTCCCGGTTCTCCCGATGTCCAGTCAGCGCCTGATTTCCACAGACACGCAGAACGTGCAGGATTCATATTCAGTCTTTTTGCGGCTTAATATTCACAGACATCAGTCCATATCGGGTTTTGATTCAAGTGTACTGACCTACTTTTGATTTATTCGTCCAAAATGTGGCATATTCCGTCCGCGTTTGGCTGAATTCCATTTTTATGACTGGATTCTACGAATGTGTTTTCCGCGTCTCGGAGATTATGGGCCATATGTCTTAGTGCAATTTGGGAAAGAAATAAGCTGTATGTGGATGTGTGTAAATATTCAAATGTAATCCTCTTTGTAATCGTTACAATTTTCATAAGTAACTGTAATTTAATTAATCATTTTTTCTTAGTAACTGTAACTGATTACTGTTACATTTATTTTGTAATTAAATTACGTAACGCCGTTACATGTAACTAGTTACTCCCCAACACTGTCAGTGCAGACGCGAAACACACAGATTTCACCACAAAGTGCAAACAGCCCGAGATCACGGTTTACCAACCGTGACAAGAAGTCTTTGACCTTCTGTTCGTCAGCTTCAGCAGGAAGTCGGGTCACCTATGCCAGTAAAATTAAGAGAAATTGAGCGGTTAGTTGGATAGGTGTTAAAGGAAGAGTAATAGTATTGTTTTGCTTTCTTTTGCTAATTAAATGTGTCAAAATCAATGTTATTTTAATTAATATTATTTATGTGCTGTTATAGTTTTTATTATTATTTTGCATTAGCTTTTTTTAGTATTAGTATAGTATATTTTAGTTTTCATTTTAATGTTTAGTACTTTGTGATGTACTTTAGACATTTTATTACTATTTAGGTTAAATTTATTTTTCAGTTGTGGTTTTAGTTGTATTTAATTTCCAAGGCAACATTTCTATTTTTTTTTTTCATTTAATTTCTGCTTTATTTCAATTAACATAATTTGTATTTAATGGTTTCAGTTTAGGTAATAACAACAACCCATGAACAAATAGAAAAAAATGCCAGTTGTTTTTGCTATCAACCATGTGTCGTCAGCTCTCGGGTTGATGACATTCCAAGTCAATGAAAAGCAATGAAATCAGACCGAGTCCACTTTAAGTCATCAACGCATCATAGAAGTGAAAGGAAAATAATGAGCACTGATTTACGTTCATGTTCCACAGATGATAGAAACACATAAGGGTGAGTAAATGATGACAAAGTGTCTTTTTTCAGTGTACTATCCCTTTAAGATAATCTCTGTGTTCCCGACCTCTGAGTTTTCCACTGAAGAGAACAAGCTTGTTCAGAAACGTGAAAGAATGGGTTCATTTGTACTGTGGGTCTGCTGGATGGATGGAGTTAAAGATCCATGTAAAGGGATCAGGTTGCATCTTGTCCACCACACAGGAACACATGCAGACTTTCAGACAGACGAGTGTAATGAGAGTGATACATGGATGCATCACCCTGTCCTCATTCAAGGACAAACGGGACAACAGTAGTTTTTGGTCTTATTATTTTCATATTCTGCTGTCTGTAGTTCATCGATCTGTTCTTCGATCTGTTTACACCAGCGTGACATTCCCGGAGAAGCATTTTATTACTCAAACGTTGCTCTTTAGAAGCTCAGGAGATGTAGTTATGTCTGATATTTCTGCTAAAAATAGTTTACAAAGTCAATAGTTGGCAAATAGTAAGAGAATGGAGGCATTACAGTAATGTGGATAGCATGTTGAGATCATGTTAACTTCATATTGAGAACTTTGACTTTAAAGATTCTATAAAGTTAATAGAGTTCTAGAATATTTTATGCATTTTAGTCTGTTATAATGACCTCAATGATTTACATTACAAGCTATCAGAATTTAATATTTTTGTGCCATATAAATATCGGCATCTGTACCAAATTGCATAGTTTTGATTATTTATTTATTTATTTTATTTTTGTTTAACCAGGAAGGTCCCATTGAGATACAATATCTCTTCTACCAGGGAGTCCTGGTCAAGATAGTCAGCACAAAACAAAAATACAAAGGAATACATACCACAACAGAATAAACATACAAAGAATTTCCAGATCTGAAAGACAACACAACCCACAATCAATTACTAAAACATTTACACCGTTCTATAAAAACAGACTTTTTTTTTTTAAAAGAAGTGAGAGATGGAACATATTTCATGTGTAATATACCTTGAAGCTCATTCCATGCATAAGGAGCATAATTAGAGAAGGCTGATCTACCTAGTTCTGTATGGAAAATTGAGTCCTTGAGTAAAAGTTTAACTGTTGATCTAGTATTACAGATACTAGTACAGCATGTCAATAGATTAGATATATACTGTGGTAATTTACCCAGTAAAGCTTTTAAAATAAAGATCAACATATGATGTTTCCTCCTCAAGCACAGTGAAGTCCAATTTGTCAACTCATATATATTACAGTGATGTGTACGCACACTTGAATCAGTCACAAATTGTAAAGCAGCGTGATAAACAACATCCAATTTTTTCAAAGTATTTAGGGGCGCATGCATGTATATTATATCACCATAGTCCAATACTGGCAAAAAGGTACTTTGCACTAATCGTTTTCTAGCAACAAAGGAAAAACATTTTTTCAAACGAAAATAAAAACCCAATCTTGGTCTCAATTTCTTTAAAAGTATATCAATATGAGAACTAAAAGTAAATTTAGCATCCAGCCAAATTCCAAGATATTTATAGGATGCGACTCTCTCAATCAGAGTACCATCAAAAGTTTTAATCATAAAATCATTTAGTGATAATCTGGAGCGTGTGAAGATCATGTATTTAGTTTTTTTTTTTTTATTCATCACCAATTTTAGATTATCAAGTGAAGTCTGAAATAAATTAAAAGCATTCTTTAAGGCAGGGGCGGACTGGCCATCTGTGTGATCTGGAGAATCACAGAACGGCCGGTACTCCAGGACGGCCGGCGGGCCGGCCCACCACCCGCCAATCATGCAGTCAGTCATCACCGTTTTTTTTCCCCCACTAATCTGTTTTTACACTCCAGTACTGTAGGTGGCAGCAATGCACCTTTAAGTTGGATGCCAGCTGCACTGGCCGTGGCCGCCAAGTAAGGAGAAGAAGAAGTGGAAGAGTAGGAAGAAACCAACAGCAAAGATGTTAACGTTAGATAGAAGAAGCATAGAAACAAACAAACACTATGCATAACGCGAACGCGGGTAAAAAAAAAAAAAAAGGAAAGAAAAGGGTGGGGCTGAGAAGGCTAGAGAAAAACAATGCGGAATGTAGATACTGAAGCCGCTAAATGTCCCAAACTAACTGAAATATATAGCAGTATTTTCCAGTAGCAGCACCTCGCAGTTAAATATTAGCAGCAGTGAAGAAGTGAGCCAGACAACTATGCAGCAACATGCCACCAGTGATGATGATGAGGGACAGAAAGATGAGCGGGTTCCACAAGCAGATCCAGATCCAAGTATGGAACATGAGAGGCGAAAGAGAGTTACTTGCTTTTAGCTACAGCTTTTAGCTGTAAAATGTCACATGCAGTAGCTAATATTAAGAAATATGTTGTGCTTTTACTTTTAAAAATGTTGGTAACATTACAGTTAATACAAATTTTGAAGATTTTTAATACAGAAGTTACATTTGCAATGGTGTATTTTCATTTAGATGTGGTATAATTATATGTGCAGTAAGATTAATTACTGCATAAATTAAGATTATTAAGTAATAAATTCATTTTAAGACAGCACGGAATAGATTGTATAATATACTGTCATAAAAGCATATTATATAAACTATTCCATGCTATCTTGGAATAAAACCTGTTTGTTTGTTTTTTTTGTTTTTTTAAATCCATTCCATTGTTTGTTTATTCAGATTGAGCTTAGACCAAGAGCAGAGAAAGACACCCACTCCAGCTCAACATCTAGTCAACATCAGTGCTATTGCTATAATTTAGATGGTATAGTATCATGAGCCACAATTAAAGTCTTGTGACACTCATGCGAGGCGTTATTTTTGTTGTTGTTGAGTTTACGTGTGCCGATTGCTTTGGGCCGGGCCTAGTCAAAGTCCAGGGCCGTTTTTTAGTCCCAGTCCATCCCTGCTGTAAGGAATCCATTGCCACTTTTATGGATGAAGCCATTGTATAAATGATAGTATCATCTGCATAAAAGTGTACTTTTACGGTCTCTAATCCTACACCAAGTTTATTTATGTAAATAGAAAATAAAATTGGTCCCAAAATTTAACCTTGAGGGACACCTGTCTTCACTATTAATGGATTAGAAGTATAATTATCTACAGACACACATTGAGTTCTTCCAGTCAAATAATTTGAAAACCACTTTAAAACTGTACTACTAAAACCTACACATTTAAGCCTTTGCAAAATAAGATCATGATCCACAGAAGCAAACGCTTTGGATAAATCAATAAAAAGTGCAACACATGATTTTTTTTTATCCAATCCAGTAATAATGTCATTTGTGACTGACATTGCAGCAGTAATAGTACTATGTCCTTGTCTAAAACCTGACTGAGTTTGACTTAAAATATTATTAATCGATAAATAGTGCTTTAACTGTTCATTTACCAGGGATTCAAACACTTTGGCTGTAACAGATAGTATGGAAATAGGGCGATAATTATCCAACAAAGTGCAATCTCCACCTTTCAGTAATGGACGAATTTCTGCTGACTTCCATGAACTTGGTATCAAACCACTACTTAGACTTAAATTAAAAATAGAAGCAATCGGTCTTGCTATCAAATCCGCAGATATTTTTAGAAAATAAGGCTCTATTTGATCAGGGCCAGCAGATTTTTTACAATCGAGAGTTAACAGAGCTTTACAAACCTGGGATGGAGAAATAGGAAGAACATTTAAATGGTTTCTTTTACTACTTAAAGGGATGGCCATATTATGTTTATCGTCTACAGGAATACTTGAATAAGTTGTTGAACTTGAGCCTACATTATTAAAGTGAAAATTAAAAGCTTCTGCTATATCACGTTTATCCTTAATTTCTTCATCTTTGACCTTTAGTAAATCAGGAACTGCTGGAGAGGGAAAAGATGATTAGTTGATGATTTGACCAGCTTCCAAAATTTACTAGGATCATTAAAAATTTTATTTATCATGTTAAGGTAATACTCACTTTTTGCATTTTTTATAATTTTTGTACTAATATTCCTTAATGCCCTATATTGTTCCCAGTCACTAGCATTATTAGTTTTTTTTTTGCCTTAGTCCAGGCAATGTTTCTTGCTCTAATGGAGGAGGATATTGATTTATTAAAACATGGATTATCTTTACCGCGGACTCTTAATTAATAAAATGAAATAGCATTTTTAACTCCTTGAGTACGAGCTCCATATTCTCACTATATCATCCTAATATATGAGCTTGATATATAAATGTCTGATATATGAAATATAATGCTCATCAAAAGTATATATGCATACTTTTTTATTTTTAAAAAGATTTTGTCTAAAGTTTCAATAAACTGTTGTTCAAATTTCAAAATATTATTTGATATGTCAGGCTTTATTGGGTTAATTGTTTTATATGCTAAACTGCAGTGTCACATAATTATCCAGCAATGGAAGGCATTCGTCTGAGACTTAACCGTTGCCCAACCTGTGACCTGCTTTTTATTTAATTTACACTTCCTCAAAAACTCATTAAGAACCTCTAAAGATTTACTAACCAGCAGTGGCCTTTAATTAGTGCATGTTTGAGAGCCAGACAGAATCCGGAGACGTTTTTTTCCAGATTTTCTGTCCTGATTTTTGAGCACTCGAAGGCTTGAAATCATCAGTAAGAATGTTTCAATTATGAAAACTAATTAGTTTTCTATAATTAATTAACTAATTAGCTATAATTTTTATTATATACATAATTTTCCAGCAAAATATTTAGTTAGTTATAATTTAGGCTTCCTAAATTGTTTATTATTTTGTAAAGAAAACAAATGTAAAAAAAATTAAAATGTTTTACAAAAAAATTATTATTAAAATATTATTATTATTATTATTATTATTATTTATTTAGCAATGCTTTTTTATATTTAAAATCACCCTTAACAGATAAAAGGATAGTACGACAAAGATATCGCTTTCCTCATTGGACAATCAAACTAATGTTTTATTGTGAATATGAGACTGAGCTGAAGAATGAATGTTGTATCAGATGCAGGTAATCTCACTCGCTCATTACATATCTCTCTCATAACACCCATCAGTGGTGGACTGGGACAGTAAATCAGGCCGGAAATTTGATTCCACACCAGGCCACCTCTGTTGCTGCAGTCACCACCACCCAATTCATGTGTCCACCAGACATTAGCTTAAACTTTACCTGAAGGTTCCTGCTCTGACTCAAAAGCTGAACTGTCGACCCTCTCTTGTTCAACAGCAGGAGCACTAGCAGCACTAGTACTACTGTTGCTTCCTTCATAATCTTTAAAATAAATAAGCATTGTACACTAGACTACATATTGTAGGCTAGAAATGGAAAATCAATTTCTGGTCAATTTTGGCACTAAAAAAATACTTTATCCATATGTAAAACAGTGTGCTAGTTTGTCATTAAGATGCTCTTTTAAAACACACACACACACATATATATATATATATATATATATATATATATATATATATATATATATATATATATATATATATATATATATATATATATATTATCATATTATTAAGAATATTCTAACTACAAGCAACAGCACAAATAAATACAATAGAGTAATGATACAAATAAAATACTGACTTTCAGGGTCAGAGTGAATGATTTGTAGAGGTTTTTTTCATCGCTGTTGTTGTAATGTCTGGGAATCCAGAATGCGCATGCATCAACAGAAACATATATTATTTGAACCCTGTTTGTTTTACGTGTTGTTTAAAGTAAACCATATTACAGATGCTTTGTCAGATTTAAGTTGAACAGCGGTCTCAGCGTGTGCCGAACCGTGTGGGGTGAACTGAACGGGTCGTTTTTTTCAGTGAACCATAGTAAATATAAATGCAATTCTGACCGACCTTCTCCTTAACTGGCGAACATGGCTGGGATTTGGCAGCAACTTGCTGCGTCTGTGGCTAGGGCTTTTCTCCTTTTTATACGTTCCCTCTCTGCTGCTCCTTTGCGTTTACGCTCCATTTTTTGCGCGATTTTCTAAGATAAAGCCTGCCTCTGGATATAGCCAATTAGGTAGTGCTTCACTGATGTTTGGTCATGTGGTGGTGTCATTTTCACTCCGTGATCGCCTGATTCGTAGATTCATAAGACCGTCAATTAATTCGCAGTTGCATACCAGCATGTCAGCCTGATCGACTGCACAGCGGCAGCCGGCAGGCCAGAATGACCGTCAGGCCACCGGGAAATGTCCCGGTGCTCCCAATGGCCAGTCCGCCCCTGACACCCATACACATAATACAGTGAGCTTTTAATACAGTGATACAACCAACATTACATAGCAACTCAACATTGTTTCGTTATTAGTTCTGAAGTGACGTTCTCAAATAAGCAGGATCTTGAGCTCAGTTGTTTAACTAAAACTTGATTTGATTTGAATCAATGGTGGAAGGAAGTAGTTCTGCACAAAACAGACAACACTCCTTTGTTGTCTGTTTTTTATTTACACATTTGTGCCGTCAAACTGTTGTATAAAAGCAATATCACACTTGTAGCCATGTGATATGGCTGTATATCAGCATGGCTGTGATTACCTACAGCAGTTGGCCTGTGGCATAGCCATGCGAGCTATTCGAGTAATATTGCTTATATATGAGTATATGTATAAATGAATATATATGTATATATTTACTGTATGTGTGTGTGTGTGTGTGTGTGCTGAATACTAATTGGTCATAAAATGCATTTTTTCATTGAATATTCCTCTCAGAAATATGTCCCATTACTAAAGTAAAATGGCTTGGGAACACGTTATTCAGTATTTTAGTTATTTAGTCAGTTTGTCTCTCTCTCTCTGTGAATCAGCTGGACTGTACGCTTCCCCTGAGTCATGAATAGGTGTCGTGAGGTCAAGCAGATTGGTATTAAATCCTTAATGAAGTCTGCTGAGACTCAGATTGCAGTATGTTTTTGTGAAGAGCTGTGATAATTACATCCTGTCTTGGGGTTGGAGAAGACCTCTTGTTCCGTACACTACTTTTTGATATAACAGCCGCTTCTCCCAGCATTGTTTCTCTAGTAATGAAGGGAAAAGGCATTTTGAGGAGCAACTGCTGATTTTTTTGACTGACTGGAATTGATTTGATAAAAATAGAATTTTCCTTCAGAAGCTGAACTGTGTTCCAATTCATATACTGTCCACCATGAGTATTGTGTGAGGCTAGAATCATAGGGTCATCTTCTGTTATTGCAGTCAGATGCAGTTATGTAGCACACACTTCATTTTGCTGTAGGATTTCCAATTATAATTGATTATTTTAAAAACTAGAGTGCGTAATAACTGGTACTAAGTTAAATGGGAATGTAACAAGTCACTTTTTCTAGGTATAATAGTCCTAACTGATCTTGAAAGTAGTGTACTATGCTGATCATATACTGTATATGCAATACTGTTTTTAAAAATATTGTACAAAACAGTAAGCATTATGTAATAAATATTTTTACTGTTTGATACATATTGTTTCATACATGCACATTCAATCAAAGGAATACACAGATGATACAGTATGTTTGAAATGGAAAGCTAGCTTGAGCACTGCATCTATCTATTTTATGCAAATGCATTATAAAAATGGAATGGACAGTTTTTATAAATTTACATTTATTCATTTGGCAGATGCTTTTATCCAAAGCGACTTACAGTTGAGGAATACTACAAGTGATGTATCATTAAATGGCAATAAACACGAGAAGTGTTCGTTATACAAGGTTTCGGTCATCGTTCAAAATACTAAGAAGCTAGGACAGGAGGATAATAAGTGAACAGAAAATGTAAAGGCTTAGATTTTTTTTGATATGGATTTTGACATATCGTATATATCGATATTGTTTATATTTAATTCTGATTCCGCCACTTTGCTTGTTTGCCTTCTCTGTGCTGTGCTCGCCCCCGCCTCCTTGATTTTGTTCCCCCTCCCCTCGCGTGTTGTCTCATTAAACATGGTGGCGTCCTCAACCAGACCGGAGGCTGCAGTACTAGTATCAAAAAAAGACAACTGGCTCCATTATATGGAGATACTTCGGGTTTAAGGCGTCGGGCGAACAGCAGGCAGATGTCTACTGTAGGGCCCTATGATTTCCGCGATGCAGAAAACGCGGACGGAATCGCGGAATTCAGTCATAAAAAACGGAATTTACAGTTTAACGTGGAATGTCACGGAATTTGTCAAATTGTAAATGAATTTATCAAAAGTAGGTCATTGCACTCACATCAAATCGCGATATGAATATCTGTAAATATTAGGCCGGAAAAGTCTATTTAAATATGAATCCTGCGTGTCTGTGTTAATGAATGGAGCAGAAGCGCTTCTTCGTTTTATTACACACTCGGAAGCGCGCGTGACGCTCGCGTTGATTTCAGCTTCTGTCCTCTCATTAAATGAGGATGTGAACACATGAGGAACATCTCCAGAACTGCACTGAGAGTCACTCCATGAGCATCTGACCGTTTGATTTGAGTAAAACTAGCGTCATATCACAGCATAGACTGTAGTATCACATACACAGAACTGTAACGGTAAACCCGTCAAAATAAAAGAATATGCCAGAAATCTATTACTAGCCTATTATTCAGCAAAATGTTCATAGCCTACTACTACTACTATTAAAATGAATAGTAGTCTAGTAATCTTCCATGTATTATTTTTCATAGTAAATCCCCTTTGTTTACCAAAAAAATTAAGTTTGCTTAATTTTCAATAATTAAAAGGTAAATTAAATGAATGTTTTATGCCTTCATTTGATAACCAGAAAAATGTGAATACACAGAATTTCAGAGGGGAAAAACATTTCACATAAGGCTGTCTTAAGAAAATAATTTAACAAATTAAGTTGTTTTTATGCATTTAAATAATTACACCTGCTTAAACACAGAATTAGATAACAATAAAACATATGGTGAAGAAAAAAATAAAACATTTCATAGGGTAATATTTGGCACATTTGTTTTTAAAGTCGTTTTTGGGGGGGTTATTTTTTCTGTAAAGATATTGAGATATATATCGTATATCGAGATATAGCAAAATATATCGAGATATATTTTTTGCTCCATATCGCCCAGCACTATCTTGTAACATATCCATACAGTGTCGAACACACTGCATACTCCACTTAAACAGTGTGTATTATCTGACACCCAATGTGCCCTGAGCTCTGCCTCTCTCTCCTCACAGCGCTCGTTAAGGCCTGATTGGTGCTTTGCTCTGACTAGCTACTGTTCAATCAATTGCTTCTTCCAGCAGTTGATGATAAATTGTGTGTATGAAGTCAGCTGAGTGTGAGTGTGTTGCTGGATGATTGTTATTGAGTCATTTATGTGCTATTAGGTTGACTGAAGTTGACATCAACACAAGCAAACGTCTCTCTCTCTCGCTTTATTCAAATGAAGTACATTAGAGCTCTATTTAAAACAACATTATATTATTATTTGTAAGGAATGTTCAGTAAACCTTCGGCTTAACGTTATGTTAAATCTTAGAACAGTTTAATGTTCTAACAATTATGTTAAACTGTTCTTATGGTGTCCTAACAAAACTTTAAGCTGAGCATGAATATTGCATGTTTTATTAAGACAACACACACACATGTGTTTAGTTGTCATTTGACTTCTTTACATGCTTCTCATTATGTTTAATTCAGCATGTGGCTCGTAACTAGATGTATCTGCATTTTGAATGTAGTTTCTGAACTCACAGGTGCTTAACTGTAAATCTTTGTGCTGATCTCAGATCTGTATAGCTAAACAATTTATTTCAATTTCAGCAAACAGCTGAAGTCTTTTATACAGCTGAAGTGCTCTGAACAGTCTCTGACACTGTTTTCTCAGGATATCATGAACTTGAAGAACAGATAAATTTACAGCTCTTGAAAAGCAAACAGCAGCCTTCGGAAAAGTACCATAGAGATTTTCTTTTCTTTTCTTTTTAATATCTAAATATATATATATTCATATTTCATTTTATAATTTATAATAAGTATTTGTTTTAATGTAATTTAATTATATTATTTAGAATTATATTTTATTTTTTATGAAGTAATTTTTTTAGCTTAGTTTACATGTCAGAAATTTTATATTTTATTTATATTATTTTTTATTATTCAATCATTGTTATATTATTTTTAATAATTTATTTCACAATTTATTTTATTAAATTTTTTCATAGAACATAAATCTTTGGTTTATTTAATTTTATTCTATTGTATGTAATTGTTAATATTGTAAATATAAAATTAATATAATTGTAAATATAAAATAATTGTTAATTATTTTTAAGTAATGTTTTTATATTTTATACATATTTCATGCATATTTTTATATAATTAATATATATAGTTAGTGATTTATAATTTTTTTTATTTTATTTATATAAAGTTTTTTCATTAAAATGTATAGATTTGATATAGATTTGTATAGTTTTTTTTTTCTTCTTTTTATTCTGTATTAGAAAGTACATTTATTTATTTATTTATTTATTTTTGGTCACCAATTTTATTTTGTGGTGTCTATATTAATGGTTTGGCAACGCTGTATACTGTCACTCCAATAAAGAACAATACTATAAAGTTAAAATGCACGCTTGAAGCCCAAGTCAGAGAGAGATGAATAAAGTTGGAGGAGACACATAATAGAAGAAACTGAGAATATATGAAGATACATGACAGCTCTGTCCTCTTGAGCAGACTGAGAGAGAGAGAGAGAGAGAGAAGTGTGTTTGTGTCTGTGGCCGCAGTGTGTCTGTTGGACTGAAGCTCTTTCTGAGCTCTTTGCCTGCAGTCATGTGTGTGTAGCAGCATTTGCATGTGTGTCTTTGCTCAGAGCTAGTCATGCTACTGAATGCACATTTCTGACTCTCTGCTTCTCCATTCTCGACACACACACACGCACACACACACACACACACACACACAGACCCGCGGGGATCGCTGTCACTCATTCCCCCTCCGAGCTTCACAGTTGGCGATCTGTCGCTTCCTCCACTCGTCTCAATCATCAGCGGCGTCCTCTCCTCCCTCTCTTTCATCCCCACTTCTCTCTCAGACCCCTCCTCCTCCCACACTCTTCCTCTCTCTCGCTCCGTTTAGTTTCGCTCTCATCTCTCTCTCTGTGAAAATTTCATGATACAGATGATGACAGATGAGTTTCCAGCTTTTTCTTGTTTGTCAAAAACTGCTACTACTTACCTAGAAACTGCAACCTGTAAGTACCCAGTGTGTGTGTGTGTGTGTGTGTGTGTGAGTGTTTTCAATCTCAGATATTTACAAATCACACACTATTCTCAGGCGAACGTGTCGTGTGTTGAAAGTAGTTGCGTTTGCATGCATGAACAAATGCAGGCTTGGCTGCGTATCAGGGACATGCTACATGTTCTTCAGCAGTGATTTTTCAAGATATTATGATATTTCAGAAACTTTTTGAATCAAATTTCTAATATGATTTACTTTTCAGAGAATATATGCATCTTAAATTATTTTTGCAAGTATTTTTTCTTGTTTTAAGCATTATTTG
The DNA here is from genome assembly GCF_963082965.1 of Carassius carassius. Lineage (NCBI taxonomy): Eukaryota > Metazoa > Chordata > Actinopteri > Cypriniformes > Cyprinidae > Carassius > Carassius carassius. The sequence continues at coordinate 1,720,313 of NC_081804.1, read as the reverse complement.
CTTAACTATTATTATTTGTTTTTGCAATATATAAGGAGCGTGTATGAATTTGAATATTAATTCAGTCTTTGAGGGTGTTCTCATACATGTTTAGGGTTTTTTGATTGCTAAACATCATGTTCTTCAGCTGTATTTTTGTCTGGTTTTGTATCTTTTAAAGCATATTTACTTGAAACTCAATTGCATAAGATATTAAGAGATTTCAGAGAATTTTACCTATTTGTAAAAATATTTTGTTAATATTTAAAAATAATTTTTAGTATAATTGCATTTATACTTCAGGGAAATATATGCATTTTACATTATTTTTAATTTTGTATATAATTAAAACATTATTATTTTAATACCAAAATTGCTAATATTTTCTTAGTTTTAATAATTAATTAATTTATATATATATATATATATATATATATATATATATATATATATGTTTTGCATTTTTTAAAAGCATATTTACTTGAAGCTCAGTTGCGTAAGATATTAACATATTTCATATATATATATATATATTTTTTTACTTTTTGTATTTTTAAATATATATTTATTAAATCATTCAATTTAATTTTTAGAGAAATGTATGCATCTTAAATTGTTATATATATATAAATAATCCTTTTTTTATTACTTTCAGTACCAAAATTGCAAATATTTATAACCATTTAAATTAAAATAAGCATTATTTTAATTTAAATGTATTTTTTATTTGCAGAATATATAAGCAACATGCATGTGTTTGAATATTTAATCAGTCTTTGAGGGCATCTCAAAAATCATGTCGTACATGTTTAGTGCTTTAATGTCTTATCATGCATTTCTGTGTCGCTCTTACATGCTGCTTAAAGGCCCATTTTTAATTAGCATATTGTTTTTAGTGTGGTTTAAATTGCTAATTAGTATTTTGCCTCAAGGTGAATCACAGAGTATTACCTTTATAGAGAAGTACCATGGTTTTAGCATGTTCTTCGGACATTGATGGTAAACCTACTGTATTTAAATACCACATTAGTTTATTATAAAGCTGAAAGTGAGGAATGAAAGATAGAGACATGCTACATATAAGCAATAACATGTATGTCTGTATTTGGCACGTGTACTCAGTCTTCTAGGGCATGTCGTGGTACACGCATCACGGCTAATAACGTGTTTGTAAGTGGCTCTGAACATGTCAGTGCATGTCCTGGATGTGTCTTTAGTGTCTCTTTTAATTGGTTTATTGATCCATGTGCTCTAAGTTGAGTGTTGGATTCTGTTTGAAGGTGAACTTGTGTTACTGTGGTGTTGAGATAATTGATAGCATGATGCTTATGCTTTATAATGGGATTCTCTGAAGATCCATGGACTGCAATGGAAAATAAAACGCTGGAACGAAAAGCTCGAGTTTTTATTTGGCTAAAAAGTTTGTAAGGTTAAATAAAACAAAACAAAGACAGTCATTGCTTCTCTCAAAAATTAACAAAATGTTTGATTCTCATAGCTGTGAGACAGGGCTTTTATTCCTACAGACACAATTATGTGTGTTCTGATTTTTTCCATTCATTTTTTTATGAGCATCCAGTCTTCTACTCCTCATATATTCTCTAGGGTTAGTCAGTAGTAATCATAATGTGTGTGTGTGTGTGTGTGTGTGTGTGTGTCGCTGCTGTCCCCTCCGGGGACTGACTCATGTGTGTGTAGTTGTGTGTGCTCTGCACATCTGGGTGATTCTTCGACTGTCCTTTTATGTTTAAATCAGTGTATCAGACTGAGATGTGACGATGAGAGTCGACGGAGATGTTTGGAAGATGAACATCTCGCTGCAAAATCCTGCTAACACCAGCTTTTCATTACCGTTAGCTTTACATTATGTGGTCAGGATGGTTGATCAGAAGGACTAACTCAAGATGGTCAAAGATGGTTAGAGTTGGTAGACCAGCTTGGATCAGCAAGAAGACGTCTTTAAAGTCAACACGAAGAGGTGCAAGATGTGTAAATATTATACAATTTAATAAATTATAAAAAAAATGTAAACATTATATAAAAAAGATCACATATAAACTATTTTATTATAAAAACCAAGTAAATAATAGTAATAAAATAAATGCTACAAAATATATTTATTATAGAATTTATATTATTATTTATTATATATGACATTGTTTTTATAGTATTATTATTATTATTGTTATATAAAAAGTAGTATTCAATAAAACATTTTTTTAATTAAGTCTTATTTTCACCAAGGCTGTATTTGTTTGATCAAATATCTATATACATATTTTTTTATAATTATTTTTATTATAATATTTTCTGTGGAAACTGTAATACATTTTTTATTCTGGATTCTTTAATGCACAGAAAATCTCTTTCTCAACATAATAAATACATTTACTGCCAATTTCAATCCATTTAATTATTCCTTGCTGAAGAATAAGAAAAGTATTAATTTCTTAAAAATAATTTTTCACTTTTTAAAATATTCAGTAATGTTCTGTATATACAGAATATAAAAAAAACTGAATTGGCTTTGATTTTGTAAATAATGGATTTTGACAAAAAAAAAAAGTTTCAATTATGTAATAATGTATTTAAATGGTTATTATTAAAACAAAGTACAATTATGAAATTTTCATATTTTTTTTACATTTTAATTAGAATTTCTATCTTTTTTTTTTTTTTTTTTACAAAAATTAAATATGTCAGATATAAATTAGTATTGAAACAAAGCAAGATAATGAAACTACTATAAAAATATTTTAAATAATGATGAATTGGTACACATTTTATAGTTATATTCAGTGAGGTGCAATGCAAGATGGGACTTTTATTTGTTTGTTTGTTGCATCCAGAAAAAGACCAAAAGCTCAGTGAATTCAGAGTTTGTCCTTGCTCAGGGAGTTTCCTGTAGCCTCGCAGCCCTCGACCAATCGCTGACCACGATTAGGCAGCGTGTCAAGCTCCTGTCCCTTCGCTGCACGCTCCTCTTGGCCAGCGCTAATGATACCCCTGACCTCTGACCCCATGATCTGCCCCGTGCCTCCGGCAACATCCGCAGAGACGAGCAGAACAAGCCGAACTAGAGCCAGAACCCCAGTCATCTCCTCAGACGAAAGCCGACGGGAGCGCGGGGACGAGATGGGATGAGACAGCGAGCTCTGCTGTGGGACAGATCTCGCTTGGAGGAGTTTTAACTTCGCCAAACCTGTCACCACGTTAAACGCACAGATGGGACGAGAGGAAAATGACGGACTGTACCTGTGTTTATTTTTCAGAGCAGATTTTGTTTGTTTGTGGTTTTAAGACTTATACTTTCGTAAAAAATACCTTCGTAATTGTGTTGCATCACTATAATAGCTGTACTGCTTCTATAGGGCTGGGTGATATGGTCAAAACAATTATCACGATAAAATACTTATTATCAGTCGATATCGATAATTAACACGATACATTTCACTTTTTTTTTTTTTAGTTTAAAGGCAGAATTTTGCTCCTAAGTCAAAGTCATAGAAGCCAGTATGTTCAGTTTGGATTTAAACAACTCTTTATGAATTCTTTACACTTTTCCCATCATTTTTTCCTTATTAAAATTAATGAATTTCTTAGTAACTGCATGCTGTAATGAATGATCTTGTTTTAAATCCTGAAACGGGGTTTGTGTTGCCTGACTATGACTGAATATTGACTGTAGCTTGAGTTGACTGTTAAAAGTAGCTGTTTCAAGCTCATTTTTTGTATGGTGAAGGTAAATTATTCAGACTGTTTTGAGTTTTATTAATATTAACCATTGGTCTTCCATTGTAGCATACATTAAGGTCATGAGATTCAGAGTTAAAACCACACATATTGCACCTCAATACCATGGTAAAAATGTGGTTTCTAAAAACAGCAGTCTAAATACATTTAGTATAAATGCACAAATGCAGATGATGTTGAGATGATGAGGTGAAATATATGAGGACACACTAAACTATGTCTTGAAGTCTCATACAATAATAATGCATAACAAAGAAAGAAATGCAGAAGCCTCTCAGCATTATATGAATCTCACCCCCATACTTTTTTCCCACTTCACTTTGGTAATAACTCTCAAACTCCTCTGCTATTCATATTATCTCAGAGACCATTAGATACAAAGATACACATTAAGAAAGAAAGAAAACTCCATTTGAAATCTGCATGACGCAAAACATGCTGTTCTAGTGTCTTTTTCTTAATCAAACCTGCCGAAAACCAGTTTAAGATGAACCAGGAAAGAATAGAGAAGCTGAAATCAAATAAAACTGAAAAATAAAATAGATGAAATATTTGATATGTAATTATTATATTATATTATGTAAATAGACAAATATATATATATATATATATATATATAAAATAAAAAATGTAAATGCTACATATAAAAAAATATCTAATAAAAATGACAAATGCACATAACAAAATTTCTAAGATAAAAAAAGATCAAAATAATAGTTCAAATAAAATTCTAAATATCAATAAATAGAATAATAATTTATTAAAACAATTTAAATTCCCCGTTTGAATACTTTATGGGTAATGTTTCACTTGCAAGTAACTAAAGTAAGACAAAACTGTATCTACTTCACTGTATCTATAAAACAGTATGGAAATATCAGTAGAAGGTACATTTTCAGATATATATATATATATATATATTTTTTTTTTTAAATGTATGAATGTATTTATTTTTCATATTAAAACACATTAAATGCACATGATTTTTTATTCTGTTCGCTCTTCTTTTTGCAACTGTTTTTAATCATCACATATACACCGTAAAGTCATGTTATCTGTTGGCTGTGCTTGAGAATAAATATAAGAAGCTGTTACCATGTGGCATTTAAAACGAAATAACATGCATTATGCACTCAGGTATTATGGTGTAAATTCAGAAGTGGATGACATAACTTCTGTAACTTATAACTCAGTCTGTCTACATCTAAACCTGAATGTGGGCTGTGTCACAGATCTCCTGTATAGAGCAGAGAGGCGGACAGCACTGACGTCTATGAAGGGTTTCCACATTTTCATCTACTCCCCTGAAGACACTCTCTGTCATTCTGTCTCTCCCACATGCTCTCCGACAGCCCATGACGCTGCCGAAAGCTAAATTGGCTATTTCCATCTAAATATGAGGCTTGTGTGTGGTTTAATTACTATTGAGATGACTTAGGACCGACCATGTGATTTGAGCAATCAGAACGAAGCATCAGGGAGGAGAGCGGGAACAGCGAATAATGCGAGACGTACAGAAGTTGGAGGCGGAGCTTGTGATCAATTAGGAGACTGGGAATGAACTTCCTTTATCCTTCTCTCTGTCTTTCAGGGGAAGAGGAATAAACCAGGAGTGGAGTCCGTCAGTTCTCCCGATTCAGGAAGAGGAAGAGGAGAGAAAAAAGCCATCAAGTAGGTGCAGGGACATTTGTTTCGTTCAGAGGGGTGTTTTGTAAGATCGTTGTGTTGGAATGATGCCTGAACATCTGAAATCAGCGCTGCAATCACAATACATCGCTGTTATCTCCACAGACCACAAACACGAGTGTTTTGAACATTTCAGAAGTCGCGGTCCATCAGAGTAAGCAAGAAAGGCTCAAAAATGTGTTTAAAATTACCCAATTAACCAATGTTTTAATTCATTTAGATACTAATGTGCCTTACTTAGATGCATATAATGTAAAGACAATTCTCAGGGATGAATGCGCTGGTAAAAGTTGGTGTGATGTCTCGCCTATGTTGTGTGCTTATGATTACTTTAGATTTGAAGCTTGCAGGAGCTTGTGGAAAAGGTATTTCTAAACTGAAAATGTTTTTTTTTTAAAGCTGTTGTTGAAATTAAAACTTGATGAGATCTTTTCACCAATATCAGGTTCCTCTGAGCCTTCATCTTTCTCTCCACCCTTGATATATTTTTTTTTTAGCCAAACTTGAATGGTTTTCACCCAAAAGAGCATCTAATGTTGGTTTTATGATGTTTAATAGTGTCAAGTGTGATGATCTCTCTCTTTCTCTCCTTTATGATTTTGATCAATCTGATGAATGCACAGGTATAATCTGGCTGGTTTCTGCTCTGCTGCTTTATGGATGCATTAGCTCTGTTTTTATTTCCCTTTTTGCTCATAACACTGTCTTTACACTATGGCGTATTCTCCTCCTCTTCCTTTTTTAACCACTTCTTGTCCCGGATAAGGAGACGCCTGGAGACTGGCTGTGTGTAGACTGATGGAGGAAATGGATGGCTGATGCTCTACTGACATGTATGTGTGTCTCTTCAGTGATTTAGACAGAGACTTTTGGAATAACAATGACAGCAGTTCAGTACAGCAGCGCTGGAGCTCATACCCGCCCAAGGAGTTTGTACTAAACATTTCTCCCTATGCCCCTTACGGAGATCCACGCCTCACACTCAAGTGAGTAAGAGACACAACGCCCTGATCCACAGCTCATAGCAAACCCTCAGCAGTCACACCCTCCATCTGTGTTACCAGACCTTTAACTAGCAACACTAAGTCTGCTCTGCTGTATTTGTTACTATTCAATTGTTTGCTTTGTTTTTTACGTGCCGGTTATATGCAAAAGCCAGAATAGGTTCTCCTGAAAATGCTTCATATGGTCTATAACATGAATATCGCATTTTAGTTTTGTTTTCAGAAATGAATGAGAAGCAAATTAAAAACTATACATCGTTGTTTTTGTGGTTTGCAGTGTTAGAGCTCATCCGTTAGCATCTAATTATGTTTTGGTGTGCAGTGAGTTATAGATAAATATACTTATTTTTATATGAATTATTAAGCATTAATTAGATAGAATAATATATTTTATAGATATTTAAATATTATATTTTTCCTTAAATCTAATTATATTTTAAGCTATAATATATTAAAATGTATTATTTATTATGTTTATTAAACGTATACATTACATATATATGTATATATATACAGATTAACCTATTACAGTATTTATTAAAATGTTGAAGTTACTTTGACTTTTTTTTATATTTTCCATTTTCATTTTAATTTTAGTTCGCTATGTGCTATTGTCATTTGATACATTTTTATTTCTATTTAGTTAGTGATTTTAGTACTTAATTTTGTTTTATATTTCATATGTTTTATTTATTTATTATAATTTCCTTCACATATTTATTTGGATATTGTTTAAGTTAAAGTTTTCATCGAGTATTTATATCTAATTTTTATTTCAGCTTTATCTCAGTTAACATAAATGATTTTTAATTGTTTGAATAGTATCGGCTCCCCTAGTGACACCAAATGGAATTACAATCAGTTTATTTATTTGTGCGGCGTCGCTCGTATTGCGGAAATTGCACACTTCGTGTTTCAGCTCGTAATATGAATGAAAGTCATTATGCAGATTTTATTCTTTAATGCCAGATTGACGTTTTGTACACTCTGCCGGACTGAAGGGACATTATTAATGTATTGCACGGTTATAGCCAGATATATAAATTCCACACCAGATGTGATATTCCTCTTCAAATCTATTTAGTTTTATCAAAAGTGCAAAAATTGGACATTAAAGGTCCCTCACTCCCTACAGCCCTGCTTTCTCTTCTTAGCTTATTCCCTTAACCCTTTCACCCCACCCCCCATGGGGTGTTATCACCCTTCAGCAAACAGCAACAATAACAGTAAACAAACAAACAAAAACTGCATCAGTGTTGTGTATCCCTCCTTGCTGTTGAGGGTTGACCGTTACAGTCTGATTGTGGTGTGGTCACCCACGTTTCACCTTGTTTTGAGACACTGTTGTTTTGGCTCTGTGCTCTCTGCCTCTCACCTTCCTCGGGCTCAATGTGTCCCTCTAGGTGTCCTGATTCTTCCAGCCTCTGTTTGGCAGCGGTAAACCCTCGCCGGCCTAATCCAGACAGGTTTCGCCCACCGCTTCCCATAAAGAGCCAAAGGGTTTAAACACGCTTGTCCATCAAAGCATCCAGCAGCAGATGCACAGAGGGGGTCAGATGGGGCGGCCGGTCCAGAAAATGAAAAATTTAATTAACATGTTAGCTGCGGAGGCTCAGGTGATTCAATTTTCCCGGCTCTCGACCGGTGAGCACCTGCTGGATTAAACGGCGTGGGGCGTTTGCAGACCGCTGCACTGAAGCTCTGCTATTTGAGACTATTTTGAGGCCACAGATTGAAACAAAACCGACCTGGAACAGCCAATTTGTCACACATGTAGTCTAGCATGCAGCATTTAATCTTGATTTATCCTTTAGAGCATCAATATGTCTTTATATCTCTATATTATATCACAATTATATTGTGATCCTTTTTGTAACAATAAGTTGATTGTATTTCGGGATGCACAATATATTTTGGCTAATATTAGAGATTTAACAAATATATGTTTTTGTATTATAAATTAAAATTTCAATATTTATTATTAGCTGCTTTTGTATATTTAATTGTGCAAACTCATTTCACCTTTTTTAATTTGTCTTCATTGTCTAACATTATTAATTACACTAATAATTTAGTAATTAAAATCTAATCTCTAGCAAATCTTAAAATTAATAAGCATTTTTCTTACTGTACATAATAATGTTGCGATGCATACATTTACTTGTAGCATTTAAAACAGTCGATTATAATTATACAAATTAATATAGGGACATAACATGAAAATAAATATTGTGATATTGTTATCTGCCAAAAGGTGCCTCCCTGGTAAATATCTAAATTATTGTTGTTATTATTACTACCATCATCATCTTTGTTAGTTGTTGACCATAACGCAAAAATAATTATTGGTTTATCGGTATCAGATAAAAAACATTATTTTTATATTTATATTTGTATATATATATATATATATATATATATATATATATATATATATACATACACACTGTATGTTATTATTATTATTATTACTAAATATTACTATATATGTGTTTTTATTTTAAGTGTGAAATCAGATCCCTCACCTTGGTTTTGTGGCAATCTGCGCCTCCCAGCTTTGTCAGTTAAACTCGTTTTGCTGTCCCTCTGTCGTTTTTTTTGTTGGTGTTGATGTTGCATTGTGTGTGTTTGAGCAGTGCAGCAGTGTTATAGATCTCTTAATAACTGCATGATGACTTTCACCAGGTTTACAAACCGGTCACCATGATTATAAATATTGATGGCAGAAGTAACCCTTGTCGAATTGTATGTGTCTGTGTGAAGTCTGCGACATCTCTGGGTGTCATTGATGCGAAGCACATCACTGGGAGAACAAATGTGGTTATTTAAGTCCATTTGTACACCAAAAACACCAAGTTATTATTCACTTATTAGTGGCAGAAGCTGCTTTAGATGTTTAAAATTTTCTTCACACTAAGAAAACAATTGCTCTTAGTTTCTTCTATGGCTTTTTTTTTAAACATACTTTTGGAGCCAATATTTTTAAGAGTGTATAGTGGGAAAACTTTCTTTAGATGCTTAAAATGTTCAAAAATGGCTCTTCTCCACTCTTAAAAATAAAGGTTCCAAAAGTGTTTGTATTCCACAGAAAAAAATATTCCATGTTCCATGGATGTTAAAGGCTCTTCACGGAACCTTCTTTATTGGCTTCTATGGTTTCATGCAGAACCTTTAACATCTATCCAACGATTCCATTGCACAAAGCTTCTTCAGATTATTAATAAAAATTGTTCTTTTAAAAACTGTTCACTTAAATGTTCTTTACATTATGAAAAATAAACAGTTTTGGAATCTCTATTTATAAGAGTGATTGAGAAATGATAAAACGAGGCTCTGTTGCGCCCCCTAGAGGAGAAGCTGCACTTGGTGAATCCCAGTGTTTGTAGGTAGTCGTGTAGTTCGCTGTGAGGTCACACATGCAACACTCTCATGGGAGAAAGGATTGTGATTTATCCAAACCTGTAACCATTTCTTCTCTCCCAATGTTTGTCTTTTTCCTTTTCTCTCGTTCCTTCTGGCTCTCTTTCTGGCGGCTCCCTCAGTGGGACGGTGCCCAGGGGCCAGAAAGGGGCCATGGGGGGTGGATTGGGGGACGGAGGGGGGCCGTCACGCAGCGACAGCGTGAGGAGCATGATGACGGGAGGCATTAAAGCCGGCAGATGGCAGACGGTACAAAGCCGCCTGCATTCAGGAGACTTCAAGAACGGCAAGTGAGTCGAGCCCACAGGGGACAAGAAAGAGAGATGTGATGTGTGTGTGTGTGAGAGATGTTTAAGAAAGTAAAAAATGCCTTTGTGTGGGTCTGCGCTGTGCTGAGATTTCAGGCCGCCCTGCAGTCTAATAATAGCAGGATCCGTACGTCTGACTCACACACACTTAGAAACACTCAAAAGCGGCGATAGCTCATTTCAGTCCATTATAAAACACAGCAGCCACAGCAATGACTCAAAAGGCGGCATAACTGGTGATATCATGCACCTGATTCAGTCTGCAAATACGATATGAGATGGATAATAAATATAATCTGAAAGCCGAAGGGTCTTGTATCGGCCTAAAGGGGGTTATTTTGCGATAAAGACCGGCTGACTGAACAATCTGGCGTATTATACAGCAAACAAATGGACAGGAAATATCAATATTTTATTGAGTTTTAAGAAGATATTCATATTTTCTCAGCAGTTTTCATAATAATAAATGTTTCTGTGACACTGAATACTGTAAAATTCAGAAATTTATGACATTTTACAGTATATTACAATAGAAAACAGTTATTTTAAATATATCTGTATATGTTAGATTTAAGTAATATTTCACAATATTACGTTTGTTTGGTTGTTTGTTTTTTTGATGAAATAAATGCAGCCTTGGTGAGCAGAAGAGAAAGTTTAGGTTCATGTGCTCTGTTCACAATTCGGTCAGCTCCTGATGGTGTATTTTGAAGTAAAATTGGCTGCAAATAGCATGCCATCTTGATATTGTAGTATTTTGGAAGGAGTAAGAATCTACATTATGATACTTGAAGCTAACATCCATCATAAGCACAGTATATTCGACTGCTGAAAGTCCCATGTTACTACAATTGAGAGTTAATCAGAATCAAGTATTCCAGTAAGCTGTAATAAACTGATGAGAAAATGTTATGTTGCAATGACAGATTTCCATAATTTGAGTTTCTGAACATCAGATTTTTCAGAGCTGTCAGCACATGGTTAAAGTTTTATAGAAGCCGTTTCAGTGACATGAGTGATAGCTGGAGGATATTAAACACAAATTTTCCATCTTTAATCGCTGGCAAGTGAAACCGTGTCGCACAAAATATTAATGCACTAAACGTCCTATAAATGTGCTTAATATCTCAGTGAATCGTAATCTGTCAGCAGTGTGAAGCAAAGGCTGGGAGTGGAGGAAATATTATAATTTTGGAGAAACCAGACAGTTTTATTTCAGTGTGACAACGTGACAAAATAAAGCTGTGGCCCTTTCCCAAATGATCCACTCATGCTGACTTTTGCATGTGTCCATGAAGTCCACGAGACCACAGCATGTCCCTTTGTAGCAGTAGATTTGGGAGGGGTTTTATGAGCACCTGCTCATTTTCTCTTTTAAGTGAGGACAGCAAAGGCTGAGGTCGGCATTTGAGACGGCCTACATAAACAACAATCCAAAAAACATGACTGGACATAAACGGACTCAAGAAAACAACAAGGAAAACTGTGAATAAAGCTCTTACAGTGTTACTAAAACTGCATCTTTAAAGTCGAAATGAAATGCAGTATTTGGTCCATTTTTGTTTATTGTACATCTTAACACATTTATATTGTCTATTTATTGCAACGTGGTCTTTAATGGTTTGAAAATACATTCTTTGATATTTGAAAAACATTTCATTAAGCTATGCTTAATGTATTGTAAATATATTTCACAATATATTTTTGTATATTATTGGCAATATAAATACATTTATACTGCCTACATATATTTTACAAGAAAAAAACAATTATTTTATGATTTGAAATGTATTTCTTGGCCCTTAAAGTATCATGTAATGCATTTTTTTAAAAGTTTAAAATAAATGTATTGTATATATTTATTTATTTCCATATCAGTTATTTTATCCATCATATTTGTGAAAAGGAATGTGAAAAACAGCTATTAAATAACAGAATTTAATCAATTGTGCAAAATAACACCAGCAACACACTTAGCAAGTAAGTTGGGATCATTTTGATTTCATGTTGACTATAACAAGACTAATTAATAAAACACACCAAGAGAATGAACAAATGAGACGTGAATGAGGAACCAAACCTCACAAAAGACCTCCGAAACAACCCCACCAAAGCAAAACAAAGCTAGAGCTGCAAGTGTTGCACACACATACACACAGGGGGCTCAATTTAAGTTTTCTTCACACCCTTCGCTATCACCTCCTCTCCTCCAGCACCTCTCATATTCTCTCTTTGTCTCACATCTCTCTTCTCACACTCCATCCAAACCACCAGTCCTCGTTCTTCTCTCGTTCTCTCTCAACACGCCCTCCATTTTTCTCCGTCAGTAATTGGATTCTATTTTCAGGCAGCTATATGTGTCTGTCTCTTGTGTTTGTGTCTCACACCCCCTTTTTATGGTCCCTCTCTTCCTCTTTCTATCTTTCTTGCCTACATCTTGTTCTCGACTATGCTTTTTTTGCCCCCTGGTGTCTGTCCGGCAACTACCTGATGCACTTTACTAGCTTAACCAGTTGAGCCGATACCTGTTAAGCCCCATGCCAACACATTAATGTCACCATCCATGAAATCAAATTTGGCCCTGTTTACCTAATTAATACATGCTCCTGCTTCTACTGTAAAGGATGATATATATATACTGAATAATGTTAATATTAAATAGTAGTAGTCAAATATTGTTTTAGACTACTGTTGCATGTAATTAGTATAATAAGTACATAGTATGTACACTTGGAACAGCACTGTAAAATAAAGCACTTAAGGTTTCATGTAGAAAGCATTAATTACACACTTTATGTGCATCCTTTGCATTACATGGCAGATCCATTAAAAATATCTTCTGTGAAGTGAAAGTGAGAAATTCTCAAATGTGTCTGTGGTTTTGCGACCAAAATCACTTGTGCGTCACATTTTTTTGAAGACAGGTTTTTCTCATTAAATATCCTGTTTCACATAAAAGCATGTCACATTACAGAATTAAAATGGGATGTGAATGCCTTTTCATGCTGATTTTAATATCAGGATGGTTTTCCTCCACTGGAGCAAGTTTATGTATGTCCCATAAACTGTGTTCTAAATTCAGCTTAAAAAACTTTAAAACGTGGTAAATGACTTTACTGAAGGGCACTGTCAGAAAAAAATTAGCAAAAATGTTATCTTTAGGGGTACATCAGCTTGACACGTGTCACCTAGCTAGTACTCTAAGGTAACAGTATTAACCTATTAAGGGTTAATAAAATTCAAAGATGTCCCTGTAAGGAAGGGGTGTCAAAATCTTCCCATTGGGACCAGTTTCCTGCAGTTTAGCTCTAACTTGCACCAAGACACCTGGCTTGAGTTTCTAGTATGCTTTGACAGTGGCCCTCCAGGAGCGGTACCCTGCTTTAAGAATACTGCTCCAGTGACAAGTTGTTGTACCCTAAAGTTAAAATTTTTGCACATTTTGTCTGAGATATTGGGTTTGCTGGGATTGGATAGAATAGCCAGGGAGTGTTTACAGGAATCATATTTGCAGCTCAGGTGAAACTCTTAGTGAAGTTTCCGAGGTGAATTTGACACAGTTTTGAGATCAGATTGAAACAGGGCTAATGAGAGAAACAGAGGGATGTAATCGCGAAGGGAGGGGAGGAGAGGACAAAAGAATGACGGATGAGCCAGAGTAGTTGGTTGGCTGCTGAGCGGACACAGGGGACCGTGGTGTTACTTAAAATGAGAGTCGCAAGTAACCACGGGCAAAGTTAAGAGAAGAAAGGGAGGAGAAGGATGCGTGAAGATTAGATAGAGATGGGAGGCTCTCAACAGACCAAAAAACAGTCTCCTGGAAGAACCGGTGGTGGGCGACTGACGCCACACACACCGCGGCACACACATGCGCACGGTCGTTCAGGGCAGACCCGACACACACCACGATCCAGTCTTACACGCACAGGAGTGGCCCGCAAACAGGCCGCACATTCCTCCCAGACGCATACGCATGCTCACCGCTCGCCGTCGGCTCAAGGCAGGCTCGCTCGGACCGGGAACGGACATGCGCACGCACATTTGCAGGCTCATGCAGACCAGGGCGGCTGTGGTCTCTTCTGTTACCTGTGTTACATTGGCTACTGCCTCTGTTTGATGCTTCTCTCGTTTTTTCTCCTTCTTCTTCTCTCCCCACCTACATCTCACCCTCCTCCTGCACCTCTGCCCCCTTCTACTTCTGACGACACCATCTTTTCCTCTCTGGCTGTTTCGTTCTGCCCCCATCCTTTCCTGAACCTCTCGTTCTCCTCTATGGCTCCATTATCTCCTCTCCTGTCTTCGTCCGACTCCCTGACTCTTGTACACCCGGATTCAAAACTCTTTCCTTTCAACCTGTCGTCTCCTCTTTCTCCATGCCCATCTGTGTCCCCTGCTCCTCCTCTGACCCCTTCCAAATCCTCCTCGGATCCTTCTTCTCGTCCCCGCTCCCCTTTTCTTCTTGTCCCACCTTCTCTCTTCCTCCTTCCTCGCCCCTCACTCTGTCGCTCCCGCCCTTCTTCGTCTCGCTCCTTGCCCTCCCTTCTGCTCTGCCCACACAGTTTGTCTGACCATGCCCTCTCCTCGGACGAGACTTTGGATAACATCCCATCAACAGGGGCGACACCTCGGCCCCGCACATTGCTGCGTCAGCAGAGCCTCCAGCAACCATTGATCCATGCTCCGGCGCCAAGTTTGACCAGTAGGCCACCCATTTCCCAGAGTCTGGGTCAGTTGCACACCCAGCCAGGTTGCGGAGGGGGTGGAGGGGCGGAGCCTGGGGGAGGAGGCGGGGCTAGCTCAAGGAACTCCAGGGGCGGACTGACAGGTGGCGGAGCTTCATGCTATAAGTCGGGAGTTTCCGGGGGGCGGGCCTCTCGTGGGAATGCTGGCAGCGTGGATCACATGATGGGTCAGATAAAGAGACGAGGCCTGGATGTTAAATCCTTCCTGTAAGTGCATTCCTGTGTGGGTGTGTCTTGTGCATTCTTTTTGTCGAGTATTTGCATGCATTCCTAACTTTTATTCCTAACAGCTTGCACTGTTTTCCAAATCTGTTTTATTTTTATGCTGTTTTCCAAATCTTTTAAAGCAAAATTATAACTTTGTGTCTGGAGCAGGCCAAATATACGTAGGTCAAAGGTTTGCCACAACTCTAAAATTTAATTTGTATTCTTGAATTCAAATATACCATATCAAGACATGTCTCACAGATTTCATACAATAAAATAAATTTTAGTCCGTTCTTTGTATAGAGACTTCATATATAGCACACAAGTCGTATGGACTACTTTTATGTTGCTTTTTGTCCTTTTCAAAGCTCAAAAGTGTGCATCGTCATTCATTTATATTGGAAAAGGAAAAGAACAATGATAAATCATAATTCTTCAAAACATCTTACTTTGTATTCCACAAAATAAATCATTAATTTTTTGGGTGAACCTAAAGGTAAAATTCTTTTCACATTTTTATGAGAGCTTGTGCATTATTTGAGAAATAACTCATTCTCTGGGATTCCTTATAAATACTAGCCCTGCTTTAGTATTGGTAATAATAGAGATAATACAAGTGTAAATCTCCCAGAGTTCAGCTGAAAACGATCGGCGTGCCTCTTCTTGTTTGTCCTTGCCTCTGTTCATGCACCTCTGTCTCTCTTTCTCTACACCTGTCCGTCTCCAGACCGTCGTTCATTCTGTCACACTATATTTCAGCCCTGCAGCAGAATATCTCCCCATTTCCCTCATCACTCTGCACTGATCTGATGTTTTGTGATGTTCTGTTTTATATGGCTCAATATTGCTTTGTGTGAACCAGCCCCAGCTGGTTTAAATATGTCACATTTTAGGACCTCAGGGGACCGCTGGAGATATGGTACCAGGACTAATTTTATATATGTGTGTCAGCACATATATAGTTTTTGTTTGGGCATGTGTTTGCCTATGCGTGTGTTCATGAATGTTTAATGTGTTTCTTCTGCGTTTAAAGGGACAGTTAACTCCAAAATTATAATTCAGTTTTTTCATGTACTGTAATTCCAAAATTTTTCAAACTTCTTTCACAACACCATAAAAGTAGTCCATACAACTTCTACACTACATTCAATGTCTTCTGAAGTCATATCAAAACTTCTAAAGACTTGAAATATTGTGGATTACTTCTTTTAGGGTGCTTTTTTGTAGTTTTCGAAGATTTATAGGTCACTGTATGACTTCATTTTATGGAAAAGAAGCTCACTGATATTCTGATTTTGTGTTTAATGGAGGAAAAAAACATCATATGGGGTTTAGAATGACATGAAAGTGAGTAAATTTATTTATGCATTTAGCAGACGCTTTTATCCAAAGCGACTTACACTGCATTCAGGCTATCAATTTTTACCTATCATGTGTTCCCGGGGAATCGAACCCCCAACCTTGCGCATGATAACGCAATGCTCTACGACTTGAACTACAGGCAAGATATTAATTTTTTTTGAGTCATCCACAACCATAACCTTCATTACATTTACATTTACATTTATTCATTTAGCAGACGCTTTTATACAAAACGACTTACAGATGAGGACACTGGAAGCAATCAAAAACAACAAAAAGAGCAATGATATATAAGTGCTATAACAAATCTCAGTTAGGTTAACACAGTACACATAGCATGGGATTTTAAATAATATAATAAATAAAAAGAAAAACAGATAGAATAAAAAAAGAATAGAGCAAGCTAGTGTTAGAGATCTTACACACACACACACACACACACAATTGCATAATAAATGAAAATAAAATAGAATACAAAAAGACTAGAAAGGTAGTTAGATTTTTTTAAGAATAGAATTAGAATAGTGAGTGTTAAAGTTAGAGGGTCAAATAAAGATGGAAGAGATGTGTTTTAAGCCGATTCTTGAAGATGGCTAAGGACTCAGCTGCTTGGATTGAGTTGGGGAGGTCATTCCACCAGGAGGGAACATTTAATTTAAAAGTCTGTAAAAGTGACTTTGTGCTTCTTTGGGATGGCACAATCAAGCGACGTTCACTTGCAGAACGCAAGCTTCTAGAGGGCACATAAGTCTGAAGTAACAATTTTAGGTAAATGGGTGCAGAGCCAGTGGTAGTTTTTTAGGCAAACATTAATAACTTGAATTTTATGCGAGCAGCTATTGGAAGCCAGTGCAAATTGATAAACAGAGGTGTGACGTGTATTCTTTTTGGCTCATTAAAAATTAATCTTGCTGCCGCATTCTGAATTAATTGTAAAGGTTTGATATAATTGGCTGGAAGACCTGCCAAGAGAGCATTGCAATAGTCCAGCCTGGACAGAACAAGAGCTTGAACAAGGAGTTGTACAGCATGTTCACAAAGAAAGGGCTTGATCTTCTTGATATTGAATAAAGAAAATCTGCAGGATCGGACAGTTTTAGCAATGTGGTCTGAGAAAGTCAGCTGATCATCAATCATAACTCCAAGGCTTCTAGCTGTTTTTGAAGGAGTTATGGTTGATGTGCCTAACTTGATGGTGAAATTGTGATGAAACGATGGGTTTGCTGGAATCATAAGCAGTTCTGTCTTGGCAAGGTTGAGTTGAAGGTGATGGTCCATCATCCAGGAAGAAATGTCTGTTAGACAAGCTGAGATGCGAATAGCTACCGTGGGATCATCAGGATGGAATGAGAGGTAGAGTTGAGTGTCATCAGCATAGCAGTGGTATGAAAAGCCATGTTTCTCAATGACAGAACCTAATGATGTCATGTAGACAGAGAAGAGAAGTGGTCCAAGAACTGAGCCCTGAGGCACCCCAGTAGTTACATGTTGTGACTTGGACACCTCACCTCTCCAAGATACTTAAAGAGTAGGTAACAGTAACTGAATGTGATTCAAAGGAGCTGTTGATACCCAAAGATGGTAAAGGATTAAATTTCCAATCATTAGAGATGAGCAGACCAGTACCTCCACCTCTTTCAGTCAAATGGGGGGAGTGGGAAAATAAGAAATTAATGGAGAGTGCTGCATCTGTAGCAGTGTCCTCTGGTTTGATCCAGGTCTCTGTTAGGGCCATGAGATTAAGCTTTGAATGCCTAATAATAGAAGTAATGAAATCGGCTTTGTTTACAGCAGACTGGCAATTCCAGAGACCAATAGAAAAAGAAAGTAGTGTATTCGCAGATATAGGCAAAGTGTGCAGATTGTTAAGATTGCGCTGTCTACATTGTGTTACATTCATAGCCTTCGTTACATTCATACTCCATTTATTCGAAGTCTGCAACATAATGCCCTAAAACAGCCGTGTCTTCTTGAGCGAACAGGACTGCAGACTATCAACCGACCATAGCACATAACAACTGCTTGACAGGGGCTACAGGTCTTCAAAAGGCTGGGTTTATATGACAGAGTCTCTGTAAATCTCTTTGCCTGCCACCGTGTGACCTGTGGAGGAAGGGAGGGCAGGTCTCAGCTCAAATGACAAACAATTAACGCGACTGAACATCATCTAATTTCCCAAGATTACCCACACGTGAACTCACAGCAAATCGGCATGATTGATGGATTTCATGGTTCTCAAGTGATGTAACACGGTTGAATTTGTAAGCTTGCCTCAGTTGTGAATACGCGACGTTTGGCTCTGTTGTGACGCAGTTAATTGATTTAAAATAGATGCTTTCCTGAATGGGGTCGGTGTGAGAGAAAGCCTGTAATTTTCACATTTAAGCACAGTGATTCAGTGATGAATAGCTAGGTGTCTTCACACGCTGCCAGATCAACAGCTTTTTATGACAAGTTTGAAAAAGGCTTTCTAGTGAAAGGCCGCTGGATATTTTCTACAAATGCCATTAACTCGTGCCACATGATATTTACATGCTCATATTTCAGATGCACATCTTATGCTTGATATGTATTCTTCATTCTGCTCTTAATCCTCTTAATCTAGTTCTTTTCAGTAATTAAAGGAGTAGTCAGTGTTATTTTAGTATTATTTATATACTATTATTATTTTAATAAACTACTTTTATATATATATATTTTTTTTTTCAGTTATCATTTTAGTTTAGCTCCAAACTTGTATAAAGTTGATGCTGTTCTTTGTACAAAATGGACAAAAAAAGTACTGCTTAAGTAGTCCAAAGAGTTCATGCAACTTCAGAAGACTTATAAAACAGTACACAAGTTGTATGGACAATTTTATGCACTTTAAATGCGCTTTTCTGCATTTTTGCAGCTTGTCTGTCTTTGGAGATGTAATGATTTATATAATTGTGTATTAGGAAAAAGCTACTTACAAATCAAATTGTAACATTTCTGTTAAGAACATCTGTCGCAGGGGTTTGTAACATTATGATTTTCATCATTTTTGGGTGAACTATTCCAATTAAATGTGTATGTTTGGTTATACCGTACGTGTTTGTTTCCACAGTTTGTTTGCAGCCAGGTGTTGAGGTGAAAGTCTTCGCTACAGATTCACATTAACCCTAAAGCATTGATTTTCTGTCCTCCGAATCATTTCTCTCAAAATTGATCGTTACCCCAGGACAGAGAAAGAAATAAGAAAGTGGGCAAATCGAGTCTGAGTCCAAGTTTAGAAATGCATGCTACCATACTACTGTTACTATTGATGCTGTACAGTATAGATACTCTGCACAGTACGCAGATTTTCTGTATGCATTTAATTCTCAGATGACCTATAACATTTGTCCTTGCATGTCCATTATTGCTAAATGGAAAATGTTTTATTGGATTTACCTGCACAAACCTTAAAATAATGCCATAGCCAAAGAGACTAAAAAGTAATATTGCTTTGAGTTCAAAATGTAAAGTTAAATTCATTGCATCCTGAAATACAGTAATCCTTAGATATTTGCATACTGTACTTTTGGCAAATGCACTAATTATTTTCATGCATACAGAGAATTCACGAACTGTGAACAATATGCAAACTGCAAAAAATAGAATGGAAGTATGCAATTCCCAAAACATCCTTGTTCCGCTTATGCTGGGAAGACTAAATATTGCATCTCCGCTGGTTAAAGGGGGATGTCATTGACATACATACACGGTCTTGGGTCTGACATAGAGACAAGAAAGGGAGGACGAAGAAAGAAAGAGAGGAAGGGGGAGGTGGGGTGTAATTGAGGGTTGTTGGTGTGTTATCGGTGGTCAGCGACAGTCCTGTGAACATCCCGAACATTCACCCATCCAGCTCTCACCAGAAAAGTGCCTCCTTTTATTGCCTTGACAATAATGATTCCTGTCTGTTGCGTGCACGAGTGTGTGTCTTATGTGTGCGAGTGTGTAGTCCCACCAGCCAGGAGCTATTTTTTGCAGCCATTAAATTGTGAAAGGTAAAAATAGCCAGAGAGAGCCAAAATGGAGGGAAGCCCAGGAGAATATGAAGGAGCGGATGGATTTACAGCGAGAGAGAGAAGAAAAATGGAAGATGGGGAAGTGGAAGGGGAGGGATGAAGAGTATTAAAACCACTTTAGATGGGAGGAGAAGTGAAGAACAAGAGATCATAATACCATATGACAAGGTTAGGACTGAAAGGAATAGCTCATCTGAAAATGAATACTGGCATTGTTAACTTCACATTCATGTTGTTTCAAACCTGTATGCTGTTTGGGATTTCTTTGGAAAATAAAGGGAGATATTTGGAAGAATGTTCACCATAAGGATGTAAAAAATTTGGCCCGGACATATTTTCATAAATAAGGTATTTAATTAATTAAAAATAAAACGCTAAAAACTAAAATGTTGTTTTAATTAAGAAAATTAATAAAATTGTGCCACTGAAAAAATAGTGCACAATATGATATGAATAACATGAAAAATACTATAATAGTAAAATAGTATAGAGTAGCATAAAAACTTCATACTCTTTGAGATTTGCTAAAGATGACATTTAATTGTATTAAGTATTTAAAGATGACAATAATTAACTTAAGAGATGCAGACAAAATATATAAAAGAATAACAGACTGTATATTCACATTTAATAAATTATATAAATTATTTTATATACTTTGTCTTCATTTCTTAAGGTAATTATTGTAAATATGTATATGCATATTTTAAACTATTTTTCCATATTTAAATTAAAATAATGCTAAAATAAATTGAATATTAAATTAAACTAAACAGAAATGTTGTCAAACTTTGGTTTAAGTTGAAGAACTAAATGTAATAAAAAATTAAATTACACTTAAGTAGTAATATTTAAAAAACTACCAAAGGCACAGCACAAAATTAAAAAGGAAAATTGAAAATAAAGCCCAATTAAAATATATATATATATATATATATATATACACAAAATAATAATTATAAATAATCTAATAAATGCTAAAATACAAGTAGGTGTGTGTATAAAACTAACTTTTTTTAACAATATGCGACTGGTAAACCTAAGAATTCATGTGAACTGTTCCTTTAAAATCAGGAGGGGGAGACGACAGCTTTCAAAATCTGTTTAAGAGGAGTTTAATAGCAGGATATTAGAGAGAGGTTGAGGCTCAGAGATGAGGGGGATTTGTAAGGAGAGAGAAAAATGAAGAAGAGGAGAGGAGAGGAGAGGAGAGGAGAGGAGAGGAGAGGAGAGGAGAGGAGAGGAGAGGAGAGGAGAGGAGAGGAGATAGAGGGTGAGCAGTGACCCAAAAAGCAGCAGCTCAGTGCTGACACCACACACACACACACACACACGGCACTCTCAAATAGAAACAATTAGTCCAGATCTTTCTAACGGCCCTCAATTAAGGCTGGAGAGAGAAAGAGAGGGATGAAAACAACAGTGAAGAGGGAAAGAGTGAGACAGGTGCAGAGAGAGGATCCAGACAATGTGTTGAGTGAAGAAGACTGTAAATCAATGTGTGTGTGTGTGTGTGCCAGAGAATGAGAGTTTGAGTGCTACAGGCCTGTTCAAACCAAGAGCTGCTCTAAATGCGACGGGGATGACTGGAGAATTAGTATTTGACTAAACTATTCACACAGAGTGCAACAAAATGTGCAACCTGAACGTCAGCGAAACACATTATTTTGCTTTACAGCAACGTACAACCTGACATTAAATAATATACAAATCTGACATGAAATTTGCAATGCAAAATGCTAAATTGCAATACCTGTTTGCTTTGATAAAAATACAAGTCTGACAAAGATGTTACTTGTTTTAACAGAACATTTAAATCAGAACAGAACATTATTAGTGTTTCTTTACAAAGTGACATCACCAACTACTGGCCTGACATGCGTAATGCAGCGTTTTTATTCATTATCGCAGATCCGTGTGAACATGGATCGTTTTAACAATGTTGTTGTCTGTTGTCAAAACATTTCAGTGTAAAGTACATTGTAATGTAAACTTTTTGTAAAGCATTTGTGCATGAAAAAAATGACTTGACAATACTAAAATGGAATCTATATTTACAAATAAATGTAAGAACAACTTGTATAATAATAAAGATACCATTCCAAATTTAATAAGATAGCAGAGTCCACAGTTATAATGATAATAACATTGACAGCCAATCAGATTCCACCTGAGCTCAATCATTTAAAACAACAGATAAACACAACGGCAGCATGCTTATAAAAAAACATTATTAGTGTACAGGATTATATAAATATATATATATATATATATATATATATATATATATATATATATAGTTATCGTTCTTGCTTCTTGGTGTGAACAAGCCTTAATTAAAGGCATAGTTCACCCAAAAATGCTAATTTACTGAAGCACAAGTTCAGAAACTCATACAGGTTTGAAACAATTAATTATTATTATTTTTTTTTTTTTGGTGTGAACTGTCCCTTTAAGAAAATCTGCATTATATCTTGAGCTGCAAAGTTTCATCATATAATCAACACAGATGCGCATGTACAACTGGTTAATGCAAAATCTACATTTCATTACCTTCTAGTTTTGAGGATGGCACATGTGGCATTTCATGAGGATCTAATGAGGTCTTTAAAGAGCATAAACATAAAAATAAGTGCATGTTTGTAAATCAGCTGCTGTAAAACAGAACATTATAAAGCAATAAAGCAGTATTTGTGCAGTGCTGTCTGAGGAACAGGGCAGATATCCCAAACTCAAATTAACATGAATAATATCTGCTGCCTACTAACGGTTTCTCCTTCCTGTTTCCTTTCATTCTCAACTCCTACTTTCTGCACTTTACTGCTCTCTCTTTCTGCACTTTCTTTGTTTTGTGTGTCTTTTTCTTGGTGAAGGGAAGGAAAAATGGTGGTTCTTTCTCTCGCGATCGGTTTGGCTGAGCAGGACGACTTTGCCCATCTGCCAGACCTCCAGGAAGAACCGGCCAGTCAAGAAACCCCCCCTGACAAGAGGTATCTGTCAGAGTGTGTGTGCGCATGTGTGTGTGTGTGGAGAGATGTGTTATATGTTTGACCAACCCACTGCAAGCGGATGAGCACCTGCCAGAGAGCACGGCATTGTGGGTAATACCCATCACAGCTTGGATTTGGTGGTGTGTTGTGTTGTCGTAATGAGAGCCAGTAGTTTCTCTCAAGTTTTTTCTGATGCACTAGTGAGCCGACATGGGCTGACAGATCTCATATGAGAGTTATTTGTAGTGCACTTCATAGGGAGCCTCACAAAAGAGCTCTACACATGAGAACCAACTCTTAATAGACTTTACATATTGCTAATCTAACAGTGTTATACTCTAACAAAGATTTGAAATACAAAGTGTGCACATGTTTTGGGTAAATATGTTGATCTAATAAGCATTAATACAAAATGATGCTAGAAAATAGCACACAAGAAGCAATTCTCATTTGATTACAATGGTTTGATGTTAGCATGTTGCTAATAGCGAAAATAATAAGAACTACATGAGAAAAAGTGCTTTCAATTGATTATTATAGTACTGTAGGACCTTAGCATGTTATCATGTTTACATATTCTAATAAGTCTTAAAAGTACGTTGTACGTGCAAAAGATGAGTAAAATATTAAAAGTTATCAAAATTATCCAATATTTCCGGTATCAATGCGAAATTGCTCTATTTACAAGAATACTAACAATGCATTAATAAAATTAGCATCAAAATACATAGAACAGACAAGTTCTGAATAAATAGTGCATTTATATTCCAATAGTTTGATGTTAGCGGCACATTATGGCACATTCAGTTGATTTTATTATAGCATGATGCTAGTGTGTTGTTGTGTTTACATTGCAATAGTAATAGCGAGTAAAATAGTCTGTTTTTAATTCTTTAATCAACACTTTTAGCATTGATGCAGAAAGTTCAATGAACGAGAACAAAGTCTGATAACATGCTACTAAACGAACAGCACAATAGTGCATAGTGCAGATTGATTTTATGTACTTAAGTATGTTCTTGACTGTTTATATTCATCATTTTCAATAAGTAATTACATACAGCTGCCATCTTAAATATTTTTTCACTTCATGAAGGATATAATGCTGCCTTTGTGTCTAAATGAGGTGTCTTCCTCGTAGAAGAGAGCTTCAAATTAACAAGCTGTACATTCGGTTGAATGTCGTTAATAAGTGCTGAGCTCATTAATCATGCTAATGAGAATCACCTGAGGCTAACGGCTGTTTGAACGCCATTGGTGGCTGTGGGCCAGAGCTCAGCCAATGAGGTGTGAGATACAGTGAGTTCCTTCACGCTGAGACCTGAACTGTTGTGATCTTGACTGAATGTCTTGTGTGTGCCTTGTTTATTTCTGTTATTGGCATTTTTATCCCTATTTGCTCTTCTTTCGTCGTCTGACTTTAGCATCAGATCCTTTTATCTCTGCTCTCCTTGAACTCAAGTTCTCCACAAGTTCACTCTTTTCTTTTATGCTTTATGTTGTATATTTGTGCTCTCTCACTAGGAGTCTCATTAGTTTTACTTTTCCCGCTCTGACATTTGCCCTGAATGAAAACTACTGTGCAGTATACAGTTGAAGTTGCATGTGAAACAGTGTTCAGACAGATTGCTGCATTGCTACGTGACCTCATTAAAATGAATAAATTATTTACATAAATACTTAACAGTGTATACTTTTTTTTTTGTTTTTTTACTTTACTTTTACTTTTTTTACTAATTTATTTCTAATTAAAATTTAATGGTGAAAAAATACTTAACAAAATAACTATTTACATGTATTATTATATTATTATAAATAACAATAATATAAACATATAATTATTAATAATTATAATTATTTATATTATGAATACATTTATAAAAAACAGTATGAACAGTTAAATAATGACAAGTTAAATAAATGAACAAACATTAAACATTAATAAAACATTAAACATTAATAATATATACATAAATTTAATATAGAATAAGTATATATTTAAATATATAAGTATTTATGCATGTACATATGTGTGTGTGTATATATATATATATATATATATATATATATATATATAATCTTTATTAAAATTAAATATGTATTATATATAATATTCTATATTATAAATAATATACTTTTTATTTTATTTATAATTTTTTGATTACAGTTTACATATAATATATAAACAAATAACAAAATAAATGTAAATATTGTTTTGTAAACTGGACAATTTTTCAATATTCCCAAATTATGATTAAAAATAACTAAAAAATATAACTTTTTATCAGAATTTGAAAATGTAAAGCATTTTTACGCAATATCGGATTAAATAATAAATCAAATTTACAAAATAACAATATTTACAGGTATTATTTTGAAAGTAGGTATGTGCAAATAAATATGTATTTAAAAAATTATGCAAATATGGATATTTCATTAGTTACAAATAAAATAAAATAAAAATCACAGGTTAAATTAGCTTCTGCATCTTTTGTCACTGTAAGTGAACGCTTGAGCGCATTGCATTGTGGGATATCTTATACTGCAAATTTACTTTCATATTTTGTACTCGGTATAGTATGAGTGTATGGTATTTTGAACACAGCTAGTGCATTTGTTTTCCTGTGTGTCTCTGTGTGTGTGTGTGTGCGTGTGTGTGTGTGTGTCTGTGTGTGTGTGTGTGTGTGTGTGTGTGTGCGTGTGTGTGTGTGTGTCTGTGTGTCTGTGTGTGTGTGTGTGTGTGTGTGTGTGTGTGTGTGTGTGTGTGTGTGTGTGTGTGTCTCTGTGTGTGTGTGTGTGTGTGTGTGTGTGTGTGTGTATGTGTGTGTGTGTGTGTGTGTGTGTGTGTGTGTGTGTGTGTGTGTGTGTGTGTCTGTCTGTGTGTGTGTGTCTGTGTGTGTGTGTGTGTGTGTGTATGAATTTGGTGAATTGCTCTGAGAGGGTTTTTTATTGTTTCTGTCACTTACATAAACATTCATATATTAAAAAGCATTGCTCTCTATATAACACACAGCACACACTCTCCAGGGAAATCCTCTCTGGTTAACCAGCGATCATCACACAATGTTTTTGCACTGGATAATGGCACTGAGTCACAGGCTGAATTAGATGTTGATCATTTAGAGGGCCGACGAGTGATCGCAGCTAAATGTGAGAACGCAGACCTGAGTGTCTCTCTCTCGGTGTCTGTCACCTGGAGAGTCGAGGCTCTTTTACAGGCCTCTGACTGAAGTGGTGTAAGTCTCCTGAGATTGGTGCTGACACACACTCGGATGCTTCTTTAAACACCAAGAAAAGCATTAGGGGTTGCCCTGATCGACATTACTATTATACAGACTGATGCAGTCTGTATAATACTTTTTTATGACGCAAACACCTGTAGTTCCTGTGCTGCTAGCGCCTCCTTTGGTGAAGCCAAGTATTGTTGCTCTCAACCTGAAAAAATACAAAACACATTATACACAGTGCTGTTCAGTTTTAGGAATCAGGATGTGTGTGTGTTTTAAATAATATATGTGACCCTGGACAACAAAATCAGTCTTAAGTGTCAATTTTTCAAAATTGAGATGTATACATTAGGATCGGGCATTATTTGGCCGAGATACAACTATTTGATGCAAAAAAATCTAAATAGTGAGAATATCACCTTAAAAGTTGTCCAAATGAATTCTTAGCAATGCATATTACTATATATTTACGGTAGGACATTTTTCTAAATATCTTCATGGAGCATGATCTTTACTTAATATCTTTACTTAATATCCTAATGACATAAAATCCTTTTTGGCATAAAAGAAAAATCAATAATTTTGACACGTATAATGTTTTTTTGAGCTTTTGCTAAAATTATACCCCAAAGACTTAAGCCTGGTTTTGTGCTTCAGGGTCACATATATTACATTTTCAATTTTATATATTATGTATTTGAATATTATAATAAAAACACACAAACACACACACACACACACACACACATATTAAACATTAATTATTATTTTATTAATAATTATTTGTTATGTAATTATATGTATCTGTATTTTAAAGTATGAATAATTATTTGTTGTTTTTAATAATTATTATTTATATGAACATGATTTTTTTTCAGCTTTAAACATCAAAATGTATATATTAAAGTACAGTCATTTATTGCCATTTTATGTGAATTAGTTTGTGTGCATAATGAATATTTAATACATACATATTAAATATGAATAAATGAATATGTAATAAATATATACATATAATACCAAATATATAAATTTTCACATATGAATGGCACTTTTTGCATTATAATACAATATGGGAATATATATATATATTTTTTTTTAAGTCAAAATATGTGTTTTATCACTTTTCATTCAAGTATGTAACTTTTGTATCAGTTCGTTAATGTGTTCTATTTGAGATTTCTTAGTTTGTATAAAGTAGCTTCCCCAGTTCATTCGTCTTTGGTGAACTTTCTCCTGAAACCCCGCTTGACTCTTTCAATATTTTTCAGATGTTCTGGGTGGTTTATTCAGTCTTTCTCTCTCTCTTTCACCTCAAATGTGTTTTTTCTTTTCTCTCTTTTCCTGGTTAATTAGGGCTGGAGATAAATTCAGTGCTCGCCAAACACACACACATGCAATTAACTGATCCAGGAAGAGCTAGCAGGCTAATAAGGAGAAGACACAGAGTGAAAGAGAGAGACTGTGTGTGAATGGCCAAGACTTCTAGCTGTTGGCACGTTGCTCTGGCCCATTTGCGGCTGCTCTGAAGGCTTGTGATTACATTACCCAGAATGCCCAGTGAATGAGAATCAAACAGGACTGGAGAAGCAACATAGCAGCGCTCAGATATTACAGCAGTGGGATGTATAATGTGGAAACCAAATGATCTCGGAGATAATGTATTCACACACACACACACACACACATGAACGCATGCTTTGAAGAGAGATCTGATGGTTTAATCTGTATGAAGTGTTTGAATCAGCATGAGCGAGATTACCCGGGTCATAATTCACTCCAACATCACAACAACACAAATCAAATAATATTGGGGCTGTGAACTTAATGTATTAATTTAGTAAAATGAATTATACAATTATAATTATTTTATATTTTACAGAATAATTGAATAAATGACCTACTTAAAAGAAAGAGTATCTTTTTAAATGTTGAACACTTATATATAATTATACTAATATATTTTTTAATTACTATAATATATAATGACTAATGAATATAAATAACAATATAATTACTAATTATATTTATAAATCAATTATTAGTCCTAGAAAATATCTACGTGTCTATCCTGATTAAAAAAAAAATTGCATAATGAAAATAAAGCATATTTTAATACTGTTAATGGTTAACATTATCTTCATGACAATTAAAGGTGAAGTGAATATTTTATTTCATTTCATTTCTTATATTTTTTAAATGGCACTAATTTTGATTCAGTACAACATGCTGTCTGTATTTATTGATTTGTATAATAAAAAACAAATCATAAAGCATTTTTTATTGTTTACATAATTTTCATGACAATTAAACGTGAAATGAAAACAAATGATTGGTTCCAAATAGGTTTCATTCATTGATTCATTCACAACACACAGTACAAATAATACTTTTTTGCCATATTTAATTAGCAAATATTAGTAAATAAATAATATTATTTATTTTAGCAGGGATTATTATTTTTCAAATTACAGTATGCCATTGAGAAATGGGATTAAACATGCTTTAATTAACATGAAAATAATATCATAGTACAGAAAATAACAATGGTTTTACAGCAGATGAAGTTTCCTCATGCACATATATTTGAGTTGATGGCGGGCTGAAGTGTGAGGTGCTCATGTGCCCTGTGCAGCCCTGTGACGTCCCCTTCGTCACATTAAGACTCGTCACACATACTAACACACACAGCTCTTCTCTTCCATTCCTCTGTTGATTCAAGCGTGCAGCACCTTTATAGGGAGGCTTTGCTGTGGATCAGGGCTGAAGCTCCCGCTGCGATCATGGCATTAAGATTGAATAGATTTAAAACACATGTGAGACTCTCGACTGTGTTGTGTCAGAGAGAGGATCTTTCTGATGGAAACCCGGCCGGAGGCTCTCACACTCTTTATACTTTATAGTTTGAGTCTATGAATGTTGTGTATGTATATGCTGTTGACATTTACACTATTCACAATGGAATACTGCGTGATATACACTGCATGCTGCATAATGTTGACATATACTGCGTATTTTGAAATTTGCACATTATATAAAGTAAAATAAGTTACATGTTATTGTACGATTTAAAGAAAAAAAGCATTTTCATTTAGTTTATCTTGCCACAATAAAACAACTGAAACTAAAACTGAAATAAATATTAAAAAAAACTATATAGACATATACATATACTGTATATAAAAATAACAAAAAACACTTAAACAAAAATGAAACTGAAAAAGGAGGATAAAACAACATCAAGCTATTATTAAAAACTGTAACCTAAACGATACTAATTATATATACTCTAACTGAGTAATTTAAATGAAACATAATACTGTTTAATATCTTGAACAGTATCATCCAACAACTTCTGATGTTCACTGATATTTATCTTGTGCCATAACTTGTATTAAAGTGGAAATACTCGCGCTCCACAATCTAAAGAGTGCCAAAACAGCATCTATTGTTTGAGTTTTGTGATAAAATACGCAGAATTTGAAAGCTGAGACTTTGTTTTTATCAGAAGTAACAAACCACAAAGCTTGTTGCATGAGAGTCGCATTACAAATAATGTTTGGTGAGGAGAAAACTGTAGATCTGGCAACCCAGGCTAGAACTACAGGGGAGTCATATAGGGTCAAACGAAATGATTGCTTGATCAGTCCTAAATTGGTCAAATGGAACATGTTATTCATGCAAATTGCTGTCTGACTCCCTTTTGATTGACAGGATACAACTGGCCCTGATGCTTTTATCGACCGAAACTGATTATTGGCATATCACTGTGCAGTCGTATATGTATATTGCATACAGCTAAGGTAGTATAGTAAAAGTATGTTGTTAAGAGCACATCCCTACACACACACACACACACACACACACACTGATGTGCTGCATGTTGTTGGTGTTCTCAGTGGGTGTGATCTGGATTATAGTATCAGCAGGAATTAAAACCCCAGTGACAAAAGCTTGTTTCTTTTTTGACTGTGTTCAAACGTACACACTCGTGGCCTTACACACACACACACACACACACACTCAGTATGTGGGTGGCTTGTGTTAGACACGTCTAGTGTTAAGCTGATAAAGGGACGCTGTGATTTGTGGCTGTGAATACACATATTGTTGCGACCATGTATTTGCATAAAAATGCATATAATTGAAATGATTATATAATGTGGTTATTTATGCAACTCTGTCGCAACCCACACACAACAATTCTGCGTTTGAATGTGGTTTACAGGCTTAAACTTACATAGCACCCTATTTCGATTCGTACAAAGGTTTTTCCCTGGAGCTGCTTATAAAGTTAGTCAAAGCTTCTTGCAAGATCGTTATAATAATTTAGCTGACACTTTCTTTCAATGTTGGATGTGTGAAGATAGAAGGATGGATGGATAGAATATGAATAGAGTTATATATTATATACAGTATTATACAAAATTAATTATGTTTGTTGTGTGTGTGTGTGTGTGTGTGCATAATATACTTTGTAGAAATATATAATAAAATATAAATATAAATAAAAATCAAATATTTTAATGAAAAAAATCTATATGTGTGTGACAAATGTATTATTTTACAATGTATATTACACATTTCTGTGTATAATTTATATATGATATTTTTGTTTACATGTTGTTTTATATAAATATTGTATACCAAATTATATATTTCTGTATATATGTACACACACACAAATATACATACCTGTATATAAAATATTTTTAGTTATAATAAATATTAATGTAAATATATAAATACATACATTCTGTTTATGCATATACAGTATAATACAATATATTAATAAAGTAGTTAATATAATGAGATTAAAAATAATCAAATTAATAAATTAATTAAAAAACAGATTATATATACTGTATATTCAGTATTTTGATGAAATGTTAATGTTCGACTAATGATGTGCATGTCTACCTGAACGCTTAGTTACTCCAGACAGCCGTCTGTAGCATCAGTGTGACTAAAGAAGAAACAACTACTAGTGACAAATAGCCCCTGTGCCCCGGACAAACGCCTGCAGAATAATGGAGCTGTGTGTGTGTGTGTCTGTGTGTGTGTGTGTGTGTGTGTGTGTGTGTGTGTGTGTGTGTGTGTGTGTGTGTGTGTGTGTGTGTGTGTGTGTGTGAGCTCCTAGCACTTCACTCCAGTAGATAATCTTCTGTAATAAGCTGTAGATAAAGAGAGAGCGCAGTGTGTGTTTAAAAGCAGAGGGAACCAGTGGCTGAAGCAAAAGGAACAGGCTTCGTTTGGACGAGCAGGATTTAACAGGCTGACTCTGCAGAAAGACTCGTACAGTTTCATGATTCACATGGCCTGCGGTCACGCTCTGGCCCTCGATGGTGGAGTTAGTCTGACCACTTTCTCACTGTTTGCTAATGCAGGTGTTGTGAGAGGCTTCTTGAGCACTTTCTTTCTGCTCCAAGTCTCTATATATGCCTTGAAGCCCTCATACAATTTAGATTTCTCAGTTCATGACCTCTTTATGCTATATGAGCAATATTAGTAATGCTTAACTGAATAGAGAAGCTGTTTAAACTTATGGGATTTTACTGTATTTTATTTAATTAATTTTTTTTTCTCTATGCAGTGCATTCATGAATGTGCATGTGTCTATTAAAAGGTGAGTTCACCCAAAAATGAAAATTCTGAACAATCAGTAATTTGGATAGTTTACTTCGAGTTAAATTTATATAAATTAATAAATTATATAACATGATTTTTGGATTTGAATATATAGCATGTTTATGTAAATTTGTGTGTGTGTGTATATATATATATATATATACAAATTAAACTGTTAAATTCACATTAAATAGTTTTTAATATAATAATTTTATATAGTTTTGATTAATTGATAAGCTTTCATTTTAAGATAGCAGGTTTTTTTTACATTTGCCATGCATCTCTAATAGGTTAAAATTGATAGCCTGAATGCACTGTAAGTCGCTTTGGATAAAAGCGTCTGCTAAATGCATACATACATACATCTCTAATTTTAAGGTAATTGTGATAACTTTTATGGTTTAATGTAGTTAAAAATATATGTACTATGTTTAACAATATAATAATAGATGTACAGTTATACGTTTTTTTTTATATATATATTTTCTCCTTTTGAAGAAAAATAAAACAAAAATAGAAGACGAAACAAAACATAGTGCATTTCCAAAGAAATAAAATGTACATCCTTCAGTGAAAATCGAAAGTAGGAAAAAGAGCTGCTTGGACATTCTGCTAAACATCTTCTTTTGTTTTCCACAGTACATCAAAAGGGTTTGGAACAACGTTTTTGAGTAGATGATTTTTATTGGTAGATGAACTATTCCTTAAAGGATTTTTATGGTAAACTTGGTCTGTCTTGCCCAAGAGAATCAGATCTTTAATTGAGCTGTTCTGCTGTGCTCGAGCACACATCTGTGTGTGTGTGTGTGTGTGTGTGTGAGTTTGTTTATAGTGTGTGTGTGTGTGTGGGTGTGTGTGTGTTCAGCATGGAGGGCTGCTGTATGAGACGCTTTAAATGAAATGAATGAACTAACAGCAATGTGTGTGTGTGTGTGTGTGTTGTATTGGACAGGCTTTCACTTTTGTCTCGAAAGGTCCGTTGCATCTCACACACACATGAAGTAATGAGTTATTGTGTTCGCTCTTATGCCGCTGTGCATTGTGGGTTGGTTATGTAAGCATCTCTAGTACGTTGTGTGGATGTGCGATCAGCATGACTTTGTGTTGTGTGTTTCTAATGGGAATCTGTATAGAGGGGAGGGCAATCTCTCTCCAGCCTGGACGCTTCGAGGTGCGTGCCTTGCTCCCCGGGCCAGGTAAATGCAGGATAGTATCACAGGTCACGGTGAACCCCAAAGCGGCCCGCCTCTGAATGTGTGTGTGTGTGTGTGTCAGTGAGGCGCTCACCTGTACCTGTCATATATCCTTCTCCTCGTCTGATGTTTGTGCACTATGGTGTCCTGTTTGCTGCCTCTCCATCCCTCACACATTCTCACCTCCCCTCGGTTGCCATGCCAACAGCCCACTTTAGAGGCGAGAGCGCTTGGAAGAGCACATTGCAGATGTCAGGAGAATTCGGGCTCTGTGCGCCTCATACTGGCCGCTCCACACACCTGCAGGCTGCCTCTACATGCATTAATAATCATATATGCATTCATCATGAATACATAACATCTACTCCATGGCGGGAGATGTTTATACACCTCAGCTCAAGAAAAATCTTCTGTTTCTCTCTGTCTTGTTTCTCCTCACATGCTGGTTTGTGAAAGAGGAGTGTTCAAATACAGCCATGTGAGTCTTAAAGTCATGCATTACTGAAAATACTGAAGTGCACAGGCTAGTGCAGTGCGAGTGCGTCGCAGACTATTTTACTTCTGTAATGTGATGCATTTACATATATAATTACACAGAAATAAAAGAAAGAAAGAAAGAAAGAAAGAAAGAAAGAAAGAAAGAAAGAAAGAAAGAAAGAGTAAAATTAAGGGAAGCTCTACAAAGATTTTATTTATTAATTATTTTCTAATTATTTTAGTAAATATTATATAAAACATTTAATAACATTTTATGTAATATCTATACATATTTATTCATATTTTATTATTTTAAATAATACTTTATTTGTTTTTTTATTGTGTTTCATTATAGCAACAAAAATAAACATCAGCTTATTGCTTTTATAAATGGCAATAACATCAACATGATACAAAAGTGTTCAATAATTTTACTAAATATATAAAATATATATTTTAATTAATTAATATTTATAATTTATAATGAAAAATTATTTAATTTAATAAAATTTAATTTAAAATAAAATAAACATTATTTATATATCTATATACATATTGTTTTATTTTATTTAATTTGTTTAATGAAAAAATATATCATTTTTAATTATGAATTACATGCTACTGCATTTATAAAATGGCAACATCAACATAATATAAGACAAATCAACATCAACATAATATAAGACAAAAGTGTTCAATACCTACATGTATATATATTTTTAACTGACACTTTAACTTTAATCAGTCCATCAGATTAAAGACGTTAAAGGCTCATTAATATAACATTTAAGTAATGCACATGCATCATATGTGTTCTGCGGTTTAACAATGACTTAAGTGGATCAGATGCAAAATTATGCATCTTATAAATAAGATTTGCATCCTGTACTGATAAAAGTTTATGAAGAAGATATTTATGTTGGCAAGTACATGAGAGCTACTGTATAAAGTTAAACAGGTTACTGAGCAAAACATAGCCAAGGACAGACGGAGAGATCCAGAACCAGGCTCTTCAAGGCTCTTCAAGGCTTATCAATGATCAAGACTCGTTTAGGTCACTTGGCATGTGTAAATCTACAATGTAGTGATAAATAATGTCAGTATTAATATTTCTTCAATTGTTCAATTGTTGCTTTGGGAATTTTATTTCTTTTAAATATCAGCTTGGGCACTTTATATTCAAACATTTATGGTAATAAGTATGTTTATGATGAATTTTGAAAACTGCTGGACTGGAGTGGTTTGGGTTATCATGATGTTTTTATCAGCTGTTTGGACTCGCATTCTGACGGCACCCATTCACATCCATTTGTGAGCAAGTGATGCGATGCAACATTTCTCCAAATCTGCTCTGATGAAGAAACAAACATATCTACACTTTGCATATTTTCATTTCTGGGTGAACTATTAATTACGCTTCATAGGGTTCAAACCTTAAATGTGCTTTCAGACACTAAAATTCACTCCCTGCTTTCTGTCATTATCATTTCTCCATCTGTTTTCATTTCTTCACCGTTCACACCATCTTCATGGCAGCTGAATGTGTGTGAGTTCAATAAGATCGAACTAACAAAGACACTAATTCATTAACAGATTCAGCCAATCAGTGCTGCATTCAGTTCACAATTAACCAATTACTGACACTGCTCATGAATATTAATGAGTTTCTGAAGATTTATAGCCCCTGTCTCTCTCCCCTCCCGAGCTGACCTCGTGTGTGTCTGCCTGTCTGTCTGTCGGTCGTGCTTTGCCTGCTCAGTGCTACGTCTGTGTGTCTTCATCAACACAGCCACAATGTTTCCGCTATCGGTGTGGCAGCTTTTGAGAAAATGAACCAAGAACAGAAGTGACACCATTGAGAGGATGTTTTCCTGAAGCAGATGTGTTGACAGACAGACGTTTCATGGTTTGTGCGTCAAGCTCCTGCTCGACTCAGCGCCGTACCCTCGGGCCTCAGACGCTCTCCTTAGACTGGTGGGGATCCAGCTCGGAATATGATTGATTTAAAGGCACAGTTCACCCAAAATTACACTCCTGTCCTGATCGACTCACTCTTGTGTTGTTTTCTGTTGGACATAGAGTTAGTTAGCAGAATGTGTTTTTGTTTTTGTTTTTTTTACTATCTATCTATCTATCTATCTATCTATCTATCTATCTATCTATCTATCTATCTATCTATCTATCTATCTATCTATCTATCTATCTATCTATCCATCTATCTATCTATCTATCTATCTACTGTATATATCTATCTACTGTATCTATATCTATCTATCTATTAGGGGTGTAACGGTACGTGTATTCGGTACAGGGCTTTCGGTACGGTGCACGTGTGTACCGAAAGACCGAATG
Source organism: Carassius carassius (assembly GCF_963082965.1). Lineage (NCBI taxonomy): Eukaryota > Metazoa > Chordata > Actinopteri > Cypriniformes > Cyprinidae > Carassius > Carassius carassius. Next base: position 1,683,951 of record NC_081804.1, on the reverse strand, counting down.
CAATATTTTGTATGCGGAACATATACATTTTCGTGTTTCCAAACGAACATATTAACTGGCGGAAGTCTCCGCGTTCAGCGCAAATCCCGCCCTGCAGCTGATTCTAAGGCCGGTGACACACTGACTGCGTGGCGTGAGAGTGGCGTTTCTGCTGCTTCGCGTTTTCTGTGTCTTTACACACCAGAATCGTGCCTGACGCGAATATCTATTCTTCATGTTGAGCATAAATATAAAGCCTACTGATAAAGGACACCGTCAACAGTATTGACGGCAAAATAGACTATGTTTGACATCTATCTATCTATCTATCTATCTATCTATCTATCTATCTATCTATCTATCTATCTATCTATCTATCTATCTATCTATCTACTGTATCTATATCTATCTATCTATCTATCTATCTATCTATCTATCTATCTATCTATCTATCTATCTATCTATCTATCTATCTATCTATCTATCTACTGTATCTATATCTATCTATCTATCTATCTACTGTATCTCTATCTATCTATCTACTGTATCTATCTACTGTATCTATCTATCTATCTATCGATCTATCTATCTACTGTATCTATATCTATCCATCTATCTATCTACTGTATCTATCTACTGTATCTATCTACTGTATCTATATCTATCTATCTATCTATCTATCTATCTATCTATCTATCTATCTATCTATCTATCTATCTATCTATCTATCTATCTATCTATCTATCTACTGTATCTATATCTATCTATCTATCTATCTACTGTATCTCTATCTATCTATCTACTGTATCTATCTACTGTATCTATCTATCTATCTATCTATCTATCTACTGTATCTATATCTATCCATCTATCTATCTATCTATCCACTGTATCTATCTACTAGATCTATATCTATCTATCTATCTATCTATCTATCTATCTATCTATCTATCTATCTATCTATCTATCTATCTATCTATCTATCTATCTATCTACTGTATCTATTGATCTATCTATCTACTGTATCTATATCTATCTATCTATCTATCTATCTATCTATCTATCTACTGTATCTATATCTATCTATCTATCTATCTATCTATCTATCTATCTATCTATCTATCTATCTATCTATCTATCTATCTACTGTATCTATATCTATCTATCTATCTATCTATCTATCTATCTATCTATCTATCTATCTATCTATCTATCTATCTATCTATCTATCTACTGTATCTATATCTATCTATCTATCTATCTATCTATCTATCTATCTATCTATCTATCTATCTATCTATCTATCTATCTATCTACTGTATTTATATCTATCCATCTATCTATCTACTGTATCTATATCTATCTATCTATCTATCTATCTATCTATCTATCTATCTATCTATCTATCTATCTATCTATCTATCTATCTATCTATCTATCTACTGTATCTATCGATCTATCTATCTACTGTATCTATCTATCTATCTATCTATCTATCTATCTATCTATCTATCTATCTATCTATCTATCTACTGTATCTATATCTATCTATCTATCTATCTATCTATCTATCTACTGTATCTCTATCTATCTATCTACTGTATCTATCTACTGTATCTATCTATCTATCTATCGATCTATCTATCTACTGTATCTATATCTATCCATCTATCTATCTATCTACTGTATCTATCTACTGTATCTATCTATCTATCTATCTATCTATCTATCTATCTATCTATCTACTGTATCTATATATATCTATCTATCTATCTATCTACTGTATCTCTATCTATCTATCTACTGTATCTATCTACTGTATCTATCTATCTATCTATCGATCTATCTATCTACTGTATCTATATCTATCCATCTATCTATCTATCTACTGTATCTATCTACTGTATCTATATCTATCTATCTATTTATCTATCTATCTATCTATCTATCTATCTATCTATCTATCTATCTATCTATCTATCTATCTATCTATCTACTGTATCTATTGATCTATCTATCTACTGTATCTATCTATCTATCTATCTATCTATCTATCTATCTATCTATCTATCTATCTATCTATCTATCTATCTATCTATCTATCTATCTATCTATCTATCTACTGTATCTATATCTATCTATCTATCTATCTATCTATCTATCTATCTATCTATCTACTGTATCTATCTATCTATCTATCTATCTATCTATCTATCTATCTATCTATCTATCTATCTATCTACCTACTGTATCTATATCTATCCATCTATCTATCTACTGTATCTATATCTATCTATCTATCTATCTATCTATCTATCTATCTATCTATCTATCTATCTATCTATCTATCTATCTATCTATCTATCTATCTATCTATCTATCTTTTTATCTACTGTATCTCTATCTATCTATCTATCTATCTATCTATCTATCTATCTATCTATCTATCTATCTATCTATCTATCTACTGTATCTCTATCTATCTACTGTATCTCTATCTATCTATCTATCTATCTATCTATCTATCTATCTATCTATCTATCTATCTACTGTATCTATATCTATCTATCTATCTATCTATCTATCTATCTACTGTATCTATATCTATCTATCTATCTATCTATCTATCTATCTATCTATCTATCTATCTATCTATCTATCTATCTATCTATCTATCTATCTATCTATCTACTGTATCTATCTATCTATCTATCTATCTATCTATCTATCTATCTATCTATCTATCTATCTATCTATCTATCTACTGTATCTATATCTATCTATCTATCTATCTATCTATCTATCTACTGTATCTATATCTATCTATCTATCTATCTATCTATCTATCTATCTATCTATCTATCTATCTATCTACTGTATCTATCTATCTATCTATCTATCTATCTATCTATCTATCTATCTATCTATCTATCTATCTATCTATCTATCTATCTATCTACTGTATCTATATCTATCTATCTATCTATCTATCTATCTATCTATCTATCTATCTATCTATCTATCTATCTACTGTATCTATATCTATCTATCTATCTATCTATCTATCTATCTATCTATCTATCTATCTATCTATCTATCTATCTATCTACTGTATCTCTATCTATCTATCTATCTATCTATCTATCTATCTATCTATCTATCTATCTACTGTATCTATATCTATCTATCTATCTATCTATCTATCTATCTACTGTATCTATATCTATCTATCTATCTATCTATCTATCTATCTATCTATCTATCTATCTATCTACTGTATCTATATCTATCTATCTATCTATCTACTGTATCTATATCTATCTATCTATCTATCTATCTATCTATCTATCTATCTATCTATCTATCTATCTATCTATCTACTGTATCTATTGATCTATCTATCTATCTATCTATCTACTGTATCTATCTATCTATCTATCTATCTATCTATCTATCTATCTATCTATCTATCTATCTATCTATCTATCTACTGTATCTATATCTATCTATCTATCTATCTATCTATCTATCTATCTATCTATCTATCTATCTATCTACTGTATCTATATCTATCTATCTATCTATCTATCTATCTATCTATCTATCTATCTATCTACCTACTGTATCTATATCTATCCATCTATCTATCTACTGTATCTATATCTATCTATCTATCTATCTATCTATCTATCTTTTTATCTACTGTATCTCTATCTATCTATCTATCTATCTATCTATCTATCTATCTATCTATCTATCTATCTACTGTATCTATATCTATCTATCTATCTATCTATCTATCTACTGTATCTATCTATCTATCTATCTATCTATCTATCTATCTATCTATCTATCTATCTATCTATCTATCTATCTATCTATCTATCTACTGTATCTCTATCTATCTATCTATCTATCTATCTATCTATCTATCTATCTACTGTATCTATATCTATCTATCTATCTATCTATCTATCTATCTATCTATCTATCTATCTATCTATCTACTGTATCTATCTATCTATCTATCTATCTATCTATCTATCTATCTATCTATCTACTGTATCTCTATCTATCTATCTATCTATCTATCTATCTATCTATCTATCTATCTATCTATCTATCTACTGTATCTATATCTATCTATCTATCTATCTATCTATCTATCTATCTATCTATCTATCTATCTATCTATCTACTGTATCTATCTATCTATCTATCTATCTATCTATCTATCTATCTATCTATCTATCTATCTACTGTATCTATATCTATCTATCTACTTCTGGCTGTAAGAGATTCATTGAATAGTGATTCAGTGTTGTATTTTTTATTTTATTTTTATGTTTCATGTCGGACTATATGCAAACTGAATATTTTTACTTATTTCTTTTTTTTACATTTTATTTTAAATTTTATTTAAATGTACATTTTCACAATGTCCATCTGGCTTTTCCTGCAAAAGGATTTTCACTAAAAATTGCTTTAAATTTCAGCGTTTTTATGTGTGTGTATATTTAATATTTCATTTAATAGTGCACTTTTAGCTGTATGTGAGAAGATTTTCAATGAATGGTGATTTAAATTTCAGTTTCTATATTTGTTTATTTATTCAAGCCTCGCGATATGTGAAAAAATACATAAAATGAAAAAATTTAATTTAATTTTTTTTTTTTTTTTTTGTGGTTCACTTCTGGCTTGCGTGCAAAATGTCTCAGTGAACAGTGATTTAAATTTCAGACTTTTTCTCAATTCAGTTCTTTGAACACAGCACATACAAAACATCTTATTTTACGTCCTGCAGGTTTGGAATGACATGAGGGCGAGTCGTTTGCCATTTTTAATTGAACTATCCCTTTATATGAAGACAAAAGCCTGCCATTGGCTGTCCCTGCCAGTCTAAAGACAGTCCGATCCTCCTGAATGTCTCTCTTTACCCTCCTGCTCTCTGTGTTCGACTGTATGTGTCATTTGCTGTGCTCTTTACACTATTTGTTTACTCCTTCTCTCTCTTTTGTCTTTCCAGTGCCCATTTTTTCTCTTTCCCTTCAAAGCTTCACCTCACTGGAAACCAAACGCTTCCTTCCTGATCTCTTTGTCTTTCTTTTCCGTCGTTTTTTTACTTTCTGTAGAACTAATGTCCAGCGTTTCTGGCTCTGTATGTGTTTTAGTTTAACTCTCCTTTCTTTCTCTCTTTCTCTCTGACCGACTGACTGCAGGGTTTCTTGTCTTTCCAGACGTCTCTCTCTCGCTCTCTCTCTCCTGCAGCTGTGCTGGTTTGGTTGACGTCTCTCTCGTGGTTTTGTTTGATAATCTTCTGCCTTTCCATCACAGAAAAAGCGTCTCTCTTTCTCTCCTTTTACACTTTCTGAAGTCTCCTTTTCTCCCTCCAGCTGTTACTGTGTCTCTGTTTCGTCTTTATCTGTGTGCCGCCTTCATAGCTTTTCTATCTTCATCCTGTAGTCGTCTTGTCTCTCTCTCAGTCTTTCTGTTTGTATGTGAACGGTGTCTGATCACTCAGTTTCATTCAGATGTCAGCATTTGTCCTGTTCACTTTCTCTGTCTGTCTCTCCTCTGTCTCTGTGCTCTTTTGGCCCCTGCTCTTCTTTAGTTTGCTCCTGTTAACTAGTTCAGTAGTTTAGTCAAACATTAAAGGAATGTGTATGGGTTCAGGACAGGTTACGCTCCATTGGCAGCATTTGTGGAAAAATGTTACTTACCACAAAAAATGACTTTAACTTTTACTGTCATGACCACAAGTTATCTACTAGGTAAAAATACTCTATGACCTTGCATTCAACCTTTAAACCCACCGTTTTATTTTATTTTATTTTTATTTTATTTTTTTCTGCTCTTTTTTTAAAGCCAGAATATTTAATAGTCCAATTTCTTTCCTTGAAGTAAAACATTTATTTATTTATGAGTGAGTGAGTTTTTTCTTTTATTTTATTTTTTTAAGTGGCAAGATTAATCAAAATAATTTCTGTGGAAGTACACATTTTATTCTATTTAATTTTATTTTTAATTAAGCAATGAGTCCAAATTAATTTCAGTGGCATTAAACCCTTATTTTATTTGTTTTTGGTAATAGAGCAATTAGTCACAATTATTACTGTGGCAATACAAAAAAAAAAATGTTTGTTTGTTTGTTTTGTTAGAGTGGTTGGTCAAAATAATATTTTGTGGCAATACACAATGATTTAAATTATTCCTTAAACTAAGTAAAACATTTTTGTTTAACAGTAAACATTATTTATAACGGATGCATAAGTTAATGTAATAATTATATTCTGTGGTAATAAACATTAAATCAGAAATGCCTATCAACCATCTTAGCTTGTCCTAAACCCATAGTATTCCTTCTTGTAGATTTTCCCGCCCAGGTTATCCATCCCAATCCGACTTCGGACAGCAGACCTTGGGAAACACAACGGACCACATCGTGACGTGATGAACTGACAGATTTTAATGTTTGCTGAGACATTAATAACCCTGAATATCTGTCCGTTAATTGTGTCTTTTGTATGTTTTGATTTCATTTTTTTATGGCTGTGCTACAGCATAAACTGAAGTTTCATTTTGTCTCACGATGTTTTTATGTTTTGTAAAAGCAAATGTGTAAAAGTTTGAACAACTGTATGTGATTTTTCTTTTTTATTACTCTGTTGTGGCTTTATTTCATTGTGTTCGAGCGATTGAAAGTTATACGCATTCTCATGCTTGTTATTAAATTGTCTTCTTCATATTCTTGTCTGTTTCTAAACTTTGCGACAAAGCCGGTCAGAATAACACGAGTTAACGCTTTTAAAGGTCATCGGGGTTTGAAGGTTTGGTTCTGTGGCAAAGAGAAAGAAACGCAGAGCAAGACACACATGACTGGGATGTTTAGTGACCTCTGTTTGTCTCTGTTTGTCTCTAACCCTGCAGTAGGAACATGGGGAATAAGCCAGCTAACAGTCCTAAGGGTCAGCCGCCAGACGCCGACGGCCATTCCTCAGTGTCTGACCTTGCCAACTCGCTCACTGGAGACATGGTGATGGTAGGACAGTGTGTTTGCATGTAGCATCCTGGTCTCATAACGTCTGAATCACATTGCAGTTCATTCAGCCCACTTAGACAGGAAGAAGTAGTCTGAACGACATGTAAAGTAGCCAGGGGAATATGTAATTATTATTATTTACTAATGGAAAGACACTGATAAATAGATGCTTTTTTAGCCTTTAAATACCTGCTGAGTGTCTCAAGGCAAGATACTACAGGATTTGTTTTTTATGCACTGGTCAGTTTTGTATGTACTGTAAGTCTGTTTACACCACAGAAAAAAAAAGAAAAGAAAAAAGGGGGGAAAAGGAAAGTGGTGAATTTATATCTCGCAGTTCTGAGAAGAAAAGTAAGAATTGTGATTTAAAATTTTCAAAAGTACCTTTTTAAGTTTTTCTTCTGTGGTGGAAACAAACAAACAGTAAATCAAATAGATACATCTGATGCAAACTCTCAATTGTGGGAAAAACGTCAGTATTCTGAATTTATATCATCATTCTTTTTTTTTTTTCAAAATTCGGAGTTTAGATTCTGATGTTTCTAAACTCGCAATTGCAAGAAATTTTTTTATAAATGTATAATTCCTTAAGTGGTAAAAAAACAGAATTTTGAGATGTAAATTCAGAATTCTAAGAAAAAAAGTCTTAATTCCGAGTTTTTTTTTTTTTTTTTTTAGAATTGATCTTAATTAACATTTTATTCCTAAAAACATTCAATTACTTTTTTTTCTGATTAATTTGATTGAATGCTAAAAATACATATGCAGATCCCCGGTTTAAAAACCTTTAACGCTAATATATGAACAAAATGAAAGAAGAATTTTTAATCTGGCTGTATCCAGTGTTCAGATTTCTGTTCTGGAAATGTTTGCAAATTAGTGCATATTTAATAAGATAATGCATTCATTAACATATTTAAAACTAACATGTCAGAAAACATGTAATACAAAAGATATGTGCAATTCTTAGTTCAATCAATCGAAGTATAGTGATATCTGTTAGCTCATTTTTTCCTTTAGTCACCTGTGGTGTCTTGCCCTAGATATCTTAAGACGTGTCTGTGTGTGTTTGTGTTTCTCCATTAATAATTACAGCAGGCATCTTCAGTTCTTCACATTCATCTTTCTCTCTCTCACACTCTCTTTAGTTGTCTCCGGGGTCGGAAGACGATGATCACGAAGGTCCAGTGAGCGAGAAACTGGGCAGGATTCAGTTCAGCTTGGGCTACAGCTTCCAAGACACGACTCTGACGGTGAAGATACTCAAAGGTCAAGACCTGCCCGCTAAAGACTTCTCTGGGACGTCCGACCCCTTCGTCAAGATCTACCTACTTCCCGACAGAAAGCACAAACTAGAGACCAAAATCAAGAGGAAAAATCTCAACCCTCACTGGAACGAAACCTTTCTGTTTGAAGGTCAGTTTTTCATTTTTAATTGTCAGGAAAAGAGTGTTGCAATACATAAATGTTCTGGTTTTATTATGCAAAAAATTTTCTTTTGAATTTGGGATGAAGTATGTCTTGTGGATGAATCTAATCTCACACATCTTCAGGATTCCCGTACGAGAAGGTACGGGAGAGGACGCTGTATCTGCAGGTGCTGGATTACGATCGATTCAGTCGTAACGATCCGATCGGAGAAGTCTCGATTCCTCTGAATAAAGTGGAGCTCGGCCAGCTGAAGACGTTCTGGAAGGATCTCAAACCCTGCAGTGACGGCAGCGTGAGTCACATTTGTTTCACACAAGGAAAGCAAAAGCTAGGACTAGTGCACTATATTACTTTATAATAGCTTGGTGTGAAATTGATTTCAAATCTCTCAAATTCGTGTCTGTTTACATGTGTGTTGTAGGGAAGTCGTGGAGATCTGCTGTTGTCTCTCTGTTATAACCCCACTGCCAACACCATCACTGTTAACATCATAAAAGCTCGCAACCTCAAAGCCATGGACATCGGGGGCACCTCAGGTACACGTATAATAACAAACACATGTCGTAATCAATGAACACATGCCTCATTTGCATAACTCACAGGCTCTCGTTCTCTGATTGGCTGCAGACCCGTATGTAAAAGTATGGCTAATGCACAAAGACAAGCGAGTGGAGAAGAAGAAGACAGTGACCATCAAACGCTGCCTGAACCCCGTTTTTAACGAATCCTTCCCTTTTGATGTGCCCGCACATGTTCTCCGAGAGACGACCATCATCATCACCGTCATGGATAAGGATCGACTGAGCCGCAACGATGTCATTGGAAAGGTATATATATATATATATATATATATATATATATATATATATATATATATATATATATAAATAATCTTAAAAGTAGTGCTGTAAAATGATTAATCGCGATTAATTGCATACGCAACATTTTTTTTTTGTTTACATAATATTTATATTGTTAATAATAAATACACACACATGCATGTATATATTTCAGAAAATTATGTTATGTTTGTTTATATATTAAATATATTTATTTATAATATACATTTTATGAATATAAACATAAACATGTAAATACATGTTTTCCAAATTTATATTGTATGTGTGTGTACTAATACTGTATATACATAATAAATATGCAAACAAAAACGTATATTTTGGATGCGATTAATCATGATTAATCGTTTGACAGCACTAATTAAAATATATATTTATTATCAAATTATTTTAGATATTATGACATGTACTGTATACAATCAATATAATTGAATATATTATTGTCAAAATTATATTTATTTTTACAATCAGAACAGCATTTATTTTGGCCAAAAATACTCAAAAACATGTATTAATTAATAACATTATGTAATACTAAATTATATAATTTCAATAGAAACATAGTCAAAAATGACAGCATTTAACTACATTCTTTGCAACAAAAAGATGACGTAAAATGCAGTGCTTTAATCAATTAATTGATTAATTGGTTCATTTAAAAATGAATCAGAGATCCCAGTGCCTTTTGGAACAGACTATTGAAGATCTTTATAATTTGATTTCAATTTTTTGGAGAAGCTTGAAATGCTATGACTATAATATATTTATTTGAGTAAATAAATCATACATATTGTATATTAAATAATAAATACATATAATTAAATTATTAAAATAATACTTGTATGTAATAATAATACTAAAATATATTAATAAATAATATTTATATCATTGATTACATCTTTGGTTACAGTAGGGTTGGGACTCAGTTCGGTTTTAATTACTTGTACTAAATTATTTTCTTAAAATTCGATTCTATTAGCGATTTTTGAATATCAGCATTTGTTCACTGTTACATAACGTTGCACTAAAGTCCTTCAACCATGTGTTCACTCCACAATTCAGCAGTCATACTGAGCCAAGAGCAGCACGACAACCCAAAACAGGGTTTTTCAAAAGTACTTATGGAATTGTTTGGGAACCTGAATCATTTGGTGTAATTGGAAACAAATTGGAAACCCTTCCTGGTTTAGAAAAGAGCGGGAACCCTGCTGTGTCCTTCAATCTTGTTTACCATCATCTCCTCTCTTTCGTTCTCTCTCTTAGATCTACTTGTCATGGAAGAGCGGTCCTGCTGAGGTCAAACACTGGAAGGACATGTTGAGCCGGCCGCGCACAAATGTGGCGCAGTGGCACGCCCTCAAAGCCTGATTCGCCCTCTCCATTTCCAATTTTTGCCCCCTGAACCCCATTTGATATTTGACCCAAAACCCCGTCCTTATGCACAAGACAAACTTGCTGCCAGGCGGCACAACACGGGTACTTTTAGCCATCAACTCTTGTAACCTTTAACCTTTGAGCGTCTCTCTCCTCCACTTTGGGCTTTACTCTGGTAACGTTGTACAAATCCTGCTTGTTCACTAATTACGCCAACGGTTTTTTTGCGCATTAGCATCCGCTCTGGACTCTGGGATAGTCGCGGAATCCAACAAAGCCATTTAAAGATGCTCTGAAAGCATTCGCGCTGCAACTACACGTTACCAGGATGTTGTTTCCTTCCTGTTTAGATTTTTCCCTAGTGTTCCTCAGGCTGGAGAGGTCTGACATCTTTGGGATGTGTGAAGGCTTCACCTCGGCCCAAACCCTCATCTCATACAACCAACCCTGCGTCTAGACCCAGAGGCTCATGGGAGCTCATTGGCAGCCTTTAAATTGGCCACTGCTGAAACAGATCGAGTCGCAGGAACTCTTGGAGATGTATTTTTCCAGGTCTCAGACGTCCCATGTGAGTCCAACAGCCCCGGAGGGCCGCGGTAATTAAAGCCATGAGGGGAAACGAGACGCCCTCTTTCCATTAGCAGCCTCTCGTTCCTTTTAGTCTCCATTTATAGTTGTTTTTCTCACAATCCCTGACCTCTCCAAGCCATTTTCCACATCTATCCCACTTGACCTGATTTTCTGTACCTTCGTTCCTTCTCTCTTTCCGATTGGTTCAGCTGAAACCCGTAGACATTGAAAACCTTATGCCATCTGGAGACTTACAGACAGCAAATGGACTTCATCCTCGTCCTTTTTGCTTTTTTCTCTCTGTGGTTTCTCTTTATTGCTGGCACAATAGTAGTGAAGTCCCTCTTTTTCTCGGGATCCCTTGTCGTCCGTGTGCTGTGAGTGATGTGTTGTAGATCCAACCGAAATATCGTTAAAAAACATTAACCACCAGGGCGGAAAATAAAACTACTTTCTCAAAGAAGCGTTCCAGGTTTTCTGGGACTTTTGGATGGAATCCTGATGGAAGAAAAAAAACACTCGATGTCATCTTTTTTTCATCAACAGGACCTTTAAAGAAACCAATCAGAATTGTTCTTCCAGATTTGCTGTGAAATATAGAAGAAAAGTTGATTTAGCGTCGCGTGCGCCGGATAGTTCTCGCCACACTTTGCTCTAGTGACATGTTTCTTTGTCCATGTGTGTTTGTGTTCTGATAGGGGCTCATCCTTTACAGAAACCCTCCAGTTAATGGGTAAAAACCTGTCTTTGCCCGCGTAGGTGTGCGTATGAGACTGTTTCAGGAGGTAGATGGGGTTGAATCTCACCGAAACATGACCTGGTCACATTTTATTCCAGAAATCAAAAGAAAAAAATACTAAATGATAATTTGAATAAAGAAAATGAAGACTGATTGTAAGCACAATTACATTTTTTTCATTAAAAAACACATTTACCCCATAAATTCTCATTACCATAAATAACTAATAATTTATATTAAATTTGAACAAGTATCAATTAAAGCTGTACCTTGCTACCATGATGTATAAATATTTGACAATTAATTTACAATTTATATATATATATATATATATATATATATATATATATATATATATATATATATATATATATATATATAAATTGTATATATGCAAACACAACTGTAATTAAAATGACAATACTTATAACAGATTTTTTTCAAAAATAAAATAATTGGTATTACACATTCTAACCCAAATTTTCATTAAATGATTTAATTTCTTCTGTAATTCTTGCTATTCTAAATGGTGATTCTGATTACTCTAACACGTTTTTTTTTTCTGCCTACATTAAAGTTGTGCAGTCAATATTACTGCACACCATGTCTGAATATTTTACAATTTAAATATCCAATGGTAATAGGCTAAATGTGCTTAAAGGGGTCATATGATGCAATTTCAGTTTGTCCTTTCTCTTTGGAGTGTTACAAGCTCTTGGTGCATAAAGAAGATCTGAAAAGTTACAAAGACTAAAGTCTCAAATCCAAAGAGATATTCTTTATAAAAGTTTAGACTCCCAGTAAAACAGCTTGTTTAAACACGCCGCACATGTCTACATCACTATGTGGAAATATTTGCGTGATGCCGCCCAAATGTTCACGAAAAGAAAGAAGGTGTGGTTTCAGTAACACAGTTAGTGTTGAAGCAGCCATGTCAGAGAGATGTGTGTGTATCTAGGAGAAAGAAAAAGCACTTTAATTGTCCTTTCCGAAAGTAGATGCATTTAGGAATGTCTAAGATTACAACAGAGCAGCAATGCATTTTATGAACGACTGTTTCGTGAACCTAGGAGAGGAGGCCATTCTGACTTTGCTACGACAATCTGGCCCTTTTTTTGCATGTTGTGTGTGTGTGTGTGAGAGAGAGAGATGGTCACACAGTGGAGTCAGCTGTCTAAACCGTCTGTGGCTTGTGTTCTGCAAACACTGTGTGTCACGCGACTCTGTTCCTCTTTCAGGCTTGAACTGATGGTAAAACTAAGGACAACTGTATTTACATTTATTTTGAAAGATGAAGCTCGTGATTATAGAAAGGGGCATTACATTTCTGATGAGCGCTTGTGGTGTTCGGCCAATCACAGTGCACTGGCTCAGCTGGCCAATCAGAGCAGACTGCGCTTGTCAGAAGGAGGGGCTTTGTAGAAAACGACGCATTTGAGAGAGACCTACAATAATGTACAGTATTTGAAAAATAATGTTTTTTGAACATTGAAGCGTGTCAACATATTCTGTTCCACCAAATACACAAAATAATGATCTTTAAAAAATAATCATATGACCCCTTTAATTGTCATGAAAATAATTGCATAAAATGTAAATGGCCTGAAAAACAGGTTTTATTTTCTTAATGGAAAAAAATATTATATATATGCATTTATTTATTTTCTCATTTATTTCTTTTGATTATGATGTGAAATATGACCCAGACATGTTCTTGACAGATTTTGCGAGATTCACCTGTGTGTTTATTACATTAGTAATGTGTATCTTCATTGATGTTAAAAATAATCAAAGTGTGTGAATATGCTGCTCTATTTTCCCATGGCTTCCTTCCGTCTTATAATGACACTCTTTTTCTCTTTTCTCCTCTGAAAAGAGTTGGAGAAATGTGAGCTGCACTTTTTTAACGATGTAACACCGAGAAATATATTAGCAATTGTTAATACAATAATAAATAGTTTTTGTATTTTAGGGGGAGGAGGATTTGAAAAAGCAAACGGTGAATTCGGGGAGGCTGGACTGGGCTGGACAGACGATCTCTGTCTTTCTCTTTCTATCAAAAGATTTGTTTTTCTGTATGTGAGATTGGTGTATGTGCATGCTTGTCATGATTGTGTCATTTATGCCGACCGGCTGCTCGTGGCATGATGAGGCATGTGTTAGCGTGAGGTGTGGCGTTTCCATGGGTTTGCTATGGGGACGGAGTGAGTGTGCAGTTGTGTAGAGACACAGAAGCTGTCCGATTTCTCACTCCTGCTCAAGAACTAGTTATTCTGGGATGAGACTGTGAAAAGGACAGACTATTTTACACCTAAATGTCAGGAGCTTTGTCAAGTTTTTGTAACACTCAGTAACAATAGCAATAGCAAGGTATGATCCAGAACAGACGAAAATACTTTCTAGCCAATAGCAAAATATCTGCATTTATCGCTGTCAAATTTGATTTGAAGCTAATATGTTTAACATCAAATTTATTTTGCATAGTTAATGCATTTAATCTGTTGAATTCATATTTTTAATATTAGTTTCAATAATATTGATATACTGTATATCACTAATCTGTAGATGCATGCTACTTTTTATGTACAGTACAGTGTATTTATTTATATTTTTATTTTATCTTTGTGTCTTTTTATTATTATTATTTATTATTGTTGTTTTTTAAATTTATTTAACAATAATAGTTAAGTCATCAAAGTTTTGAATAACACAAATAAAAATATAGGAATGTGTAGCCAAAATATATGCCATAAAGGAACACTCTTGGATTTGAGCTTCTTCTTTTATTATTATTACGATTATAATTTGTGTACATAAGTTTGTTTTAGCACCATTTATATTTGTCTACAAAACATACAAGTAGAAGCTTTTGGACCAAAAGCATCATGAGAAACACAAATTCACTCGAATTTGTTTGTATATTGACACCTACTGGTGTGGATGTAGCATGACAGAGACCATTGTCAAAATATTCGAATCACATGCAGATTTGTCACCCGTTATTAATTGTTTCCCCAATCAAAAGTGTTCGAGAATGCTCAGATGATATTTGTGTACTTTTCCTTTTTTGTTTTAGGTGTTAAAGTTTTATTATTGGTGTTAAACAGTAAACTGCAAGCTGAATAAAATCACCAGAAGGCCTTGTAATGATTTTCAGCCCCTTGATTCTGGCATCCTCATAGACTGTCCATGCCGAGGCGGATCTTTGGCAGATCGGAGGCAGTGATGCAGCGCTTCTTCCAGACTGTATTTAAGGGTCTGCTTTCAGCCAAGAGCCATCGCAGATAAGTGGAGCGTTTAATAGAGTGCTCTAATGTGTTCAATGTAATCAGATAATAGTACAGCTTAAATTGTGTGTGTTTGTGTTCGTTCTCCATATCCTTCTCCTTTAGTGCACACAAGCGTTGTGATGCAACATCTGCTGAGTGTGCGCACGTTTGAGCCAAACTTGAGCACATTTTCAGTGTGTGCAGAGTTACATGCAGGCAGGTGCCGTCGGGGTCACCTTGTTTTTTGCTTCACCAATTAAAGCTAGTTGACCGAAGTACGTGTGTGTTTGTGCATGCATACATGGGTTAGCTGTGTTGCTGTCACTTTTACGCTGAAGAAAACAAATATTGAGTCAGTGGATCAGGAGTGTTTTTGAGTGCTGGACAGTTTAATCCTCTGTAATGTGTGTCAGACAACAAACCACGTCCAGAAACAATCTTTACTAATCATATGTTAACTTGTTTAATGTTCAGAGTCAATTTTTAAGTAAGCCATTAGCCTTCCTGTACATTGTGAGTCTGTTCTCGGAATTCATCAAAAATACTTTCATTTGTTTTCGATCAAAGGTCTTACTTAATTAAATTCAGTTTGGACCTTTTTGGGGGAAACTGAGCTAAAGTCTCTCTCTCTCTCACACACACACACACACACACACACACACACTTGTCCAAGGCATCACAAACTCCTGCAATTGTTTTTCAGCTCATTAGCCAGCAATAATAATTTCAGTTCTTCATGTTACCGCATTACTGATTTAAAAAAACAATTCATGCGTCTCCCACACACACACAGCGGCAGTTTCTGTGTTCACTCCTACACACACATAAAACACAAACTTTATCAGAAAGGCAAATTCACAAGCTGATGCCGTACATCGGTCATTCCTCCTCCTCAGAAATAAGAGTGAGAAAGAAAAAAGAATTAAAAATGAGTTGAGCACATGTTTGCAGTGAGTTGCATCATGCAGGTCTCTGTCGGAGGTGTTCAACTGAGCAGCTGTTAAACTGCACATTTTATTGCTCAGCAGTTGCTCATTGCTCAGTTTTCAATTGTTGGCCATGTTTTTTCAACTTTGTCTCAGCTGTTTCTCCTTAAAACTAATTTGGAAAGATAATAATAAACACAAATCAGGTTTCATGTAAGAGTATAGAGCAGGGTTGCTCAAATCTTGCCCTGGAGGGCCAATGCCCTGCAGAATTGAGCTCCAACCCTGATCAAACTCACCTGAGCAAGCTCATTAAGGTCTTCAGGATCACTAGAAAATCAGAGGGAAGTGAGTTGGATTAGGGTTTGAGGAGCTCTGGTATAGAGAAATGAATGTGGACAGCAGCTCTGATCACTCGCTCTTGAGAGAACAGGATGAGAAATGTTTGAGTTCATAATGAGATCTGGGACTTTTTGTTAGCAGACTTCAGAGCTCAGTTTGAGACTCTGCTAAAACTCTGAAGAGATGCATGTGCAATTACCAGGGATGTTTTCTCAGAGATTAGCATGAATCTCCATTTAATCTAATTTCTGTCTCTGAGAAATTAGTGAGATAATATCTAATTTGTGATTATGTAGAACACAATGTAAGCCTGAGGAGATGCATGTGCGATTACTGGAGTCGTTTCCTCAGGAGGAAAATCTGCGCAAATGGCCAATCTACAGTAATTTCCATCTCTGAGAAATAATTGAGATAAAAAGGAGATCTAATTGGTGATCTTCCAAGCACACAAGGTGAAAACTAGTCACCCTTTATCATTTGTTAGCTCATTTTTGACCAGCAGGCTTCATGTTGTTGTTGTTTTTTAACCAGTTTGGGATAGTAGCTCCAGAAAAGATGTTTAGTAGAGATCTAAATGCTCTCTTCAGATCTGTGAAACTTTCTGTGTCTCTCTGGTGACAGAAGAGCTTTACTAGAGCGGGTTTGGTTCTGTGGTGTGTGTGATGGTCAGTCACAGGACGATGGTGACATATTCCGACTCTTCTGACCGTTTGCTGTCCAAATTGTGTTTGTCGGTTTCTGTCTCTCTCTCTCTTTATCCGTCTCTCTCACCTCCGTTCTGTCATTCCAGCTCCAGCTCCCCGTGCACTTCTCTTGAATGATTTGAAGAGCTGTCGGTCACGAAGTGTGACTCCTCCCTGTCAGGGTTTTAGTGCGACTTCTTCTGAATGACGTTAAAAATGACGCGACAAGTAATAATTCTTCTTATCTTTCTGTTTCTCTTCGACTCTTTGTATCTGTATGTGTGTGCGCGCTCTGTGTTTTTCCAATTTCTTGATCATAAATACAGGAGAAGTCTCCTGATTTCATGTTTTAAAAAACATTTTTTTTGTAAATAACTGAGCAAAAGTGGAAGAGAATAATTGTATGTTTCTGTTCATCGCTTGTACTGAAAACAGATGTGTTGATGACGAGGCCGATCGCCATTCTCGAATGAGGGATTTCCACATCCGTCATTTTTTTATTTATTTGAGGTTTAGGGGGAACGAAGGAGCAAGAAAGCGACTGTCAATCATCTATGACATCACACCTGCCAAACCCTGAGCATAAATTACCCACAATTCCACCAGATGCCCTCCAGACCTAATCAGATGTGATTTTTTCTCTCCAAACAGGCTGAATCACAGCCTTCTGATGTTTAATAAGAAAGAAAGTATGGATGGTGCAACGCAATAATAATAGAAACCAAGCGACAGATGAAATATCTTAAAGCCATACCTCAAATTAAAAGAGGGTTCTTGAATAATAGCATATGTTAACAATAAAAAAAGTCCCTCAAGTTTGTAAAATGAAAACATAAATATCTTGACAGATACATAAATATTAAAAAGTTTATGCATTTCTATCACCATATATTTTTGAGGAAGCCAAAAATATATTTACCAATAATCAAAAACATGTATTTTACATCTTCTTCTTTTTTTAACATTGGAGGGAAAGTGACTGATTGCATGTCATTTTATTTTGCACACCTGGTTGTCCAAACACTGGTGAAAATCGACGTTTAAAAAAGTTAGTTTTATAACACACATATGCATGCATACAATCTCTGATAAGTTTCTTAGCGGCATCCTATTGTTATAGTTTGATGTGGGTTGCATCTGTTTTCCAATATTAGCACAGCTAGCGCTCAGAGCTGCATCAAAACGGCATGATGACGGCCAGCTGAGACAGATCCACGCTCACTGCGGTCCAGCATGTGTAGAACAAGCACACACAGCCTGTCTGCGTCCCATATGCTGCTGACTGGTGTGTTTGGCAGGGCTTGTCGATATCTGCCGCCCCATCTCTCTCTACACAGAAAATTACAGCCAAAACCCTAAAAACCCTCAGCCCTCTGGCCAAACTTCCAATCCAAGCCCTGATGAGCTGCTCATATGGTACTTGATAAGGCAAGTGTCATCACTTTTGTTCAAACTTAAAATTGGTGATTCGAACAAACCTCTTATTTAAAGGAACAGCACACATGGTGCAATTTTAGCTTGTCATGTGAGCTTCTGCACAAAAAATAAATTAATTCATTAGCAGAACTTCAAATCCTAACTCAAAAAACTTAACAGCTCCAAATTGTTTTTTCAAAAGCAACTAATCCAAATAAATAAATACAAAAACAGGAAAAAGGCAGAAAATGTTGGCTTTTGGGCTCTTGTTCTCTGAACAACTGCTCAGGAAAACTTATTTAAAAAAATACTTTTTTTGTTTAAATTGTGCGGTAAAATGAAGACAAATAATCCGAAACTAAAATAAGAAAAAAACATATTGGCTTATGATCTTTGTGGATCTGCTCATGAAATTTTGAAAATTTTTATTGAAAATGTTTTACTTTTTTATTTGAATTGTACTGCAAAATTAAGACAAATATTCCAACATTCAATGGAATGGCTTTTGAGCTCTTGATTTTTGAAAAAATATCTTTCTGTTTTTTTCACAAAGTAATGATTTTGTGATGTTTATGCATTTAAACAAGCTAAAATTGAGCAAAAATGTATGCAACTGCTGTTTAATTTTAACATTTCCACCTGCTGTCCCACAAAAAAATAAATAAAACAATAATAACAATAAAATATGTCGAGGTCCTGACCATATTTCAATACAAAACAATATTCTAGAGATGTTAGAAATGTTTTAAATTGCCAGGCTAACATGCATAGACAAGTTTTTCACGAGCGTGAGAAATCCAGTCGCAACACATCTAATAATCTACAGCCAATAATATCTGTTTCACTCACACTCAGCATTTTGAGTTTAATGTGCATCACAGCCTTCAAGCCATATTTAATTATGAGGTTTAACCGCATGTTGATTACGTTACATTGAGGAGTACTCGGCGATAAAAGACGACTCTAGTAATGAAACTCTCACAGACTCAAGCCTTTGTTCTGAATAAACTGAGAACATGATTTTTTTTCTTCTTGCTCGCTCTCGTTCCTCCTGAAACACCTCTCTGGCGAAGAACGCTTGAAGTCTCAACACACTCTTGATGTGTACAATCTGACTCAATGTATTTATTCATGACTTTTTTTGTCACCTTTGTACAGTGTAAAAAAGCAACCTATAAATCTATGAAGAATAGCAGTACTGTATTAGCTGCCAGTGAGCGACTCACAGAATAGTGTCGATAGAGGTTAACAGCATAGAAGCAATCCAAGCCAGTTAAATATGCTTTCTGTAAATGCAGAGAGATGCCACATGTTTTTATATTTATATCCTCGCTTTCTTTCCTCGCTGTCATTCATTTCTTTCAATGTTTTTGTAAATGACCTAGTGGCTATTGGTTGTTCGTTTGTTGCTCGTTGTTGAACACAGCATGGTTCAGGCGTCCGGGAGAGTGCTTGGGAACACACATCGGTTGGCCATGGATTTGCATCCGTCTTCTCCGTGTGAACACAAGTCGTACGTTAGTGTGTCAGAACTTAGCACTGGTTCAAACGATGATGTCTAGATGTTAAAGCACTAATGTAGTTCACACCTACATTTCTTTTGTTCTACATTGTTCTATGACTACATGTTTCAAGTTTTCCCTTCCTCTTTATTTTCACACTTCATGACCTGAGGTAATGATAACGTTAAGTTGACTAGCGATCAGTCCTATTGTTTTTTACAGTGTTTAGTTGTAATCTGTGCTTGTCTTCAGTGTTTGTTTATTCATGATGAGATGCTATATACACTTGTGCAATGAAGTGTTGAAGCCGGACAAGTGTTTCAGACGCCTCGCCTCAAACTTCAAACATTCCATGAACGCTTGGACAGAATTAGAGTTTTAAAAAATGTACACTCTTAAAAATAAAGGTTCTTTATTGGTGTTAATGTTTCAGTGATTCCACAAAAGGTTCTTTGTGGTGAAAAGTGCTTAATGTTCCTCACACTAAGAAAAAAATATTATTTCGAGAACTGTTCGCCGAAAGGTTTTTGGGGAAACAAAAATGGTTCTCCAATGGCATCACACACACAAAAAAAGTGTAGCGCACAGGTGTACAACATGCGATCAGATTTATTCTGAAAACTCCTGAAAATGCTCCTGATGTTGTGTCTAGGGTACAAAAGGAAGTTTGTGACCAATTGTGCATTTTCCCAGAGCTGGCGAATTTGTAGGAATTTGTTCCTGTAGTGGGCAGTAGAGAGTTTGTTTTCTGGGGGGGCGTGGCTTGAGTTTGAGGCGTCTGTGACATTCGTCCGGCGATGTGACAGTAAAGCGTTCCCAATTTTGAGCCTCTCCTGTTTTTTTTTGGCCGAGCGGACTGTGATCTTATTGGTTGGATTATTCTTTTTCGTTTTTTTTTCCGTCCCACCCAAACCCTTCCATGTGACTGGATGTGAGGGTGGGCGGAGCTAAGGAGCACAGTTCTTACTATGTTCCCTAATAAACTAAATCATTTATACACCAGCTGGCGTGGAGTCTTTATTCAAGGTTACTTTATCACTGCTTCAAGCTTGTCAAGAATATATGACAATATGCATATTGAACTATTCCTTCATAGTTTGCTGCTAAATCCTGTTTTATCTTTTTGTAATCTTAATGTAATTGTCTATAAATAGAAACAACAATGAATCATTTGCATGTCAGTACTATTGAATTTATCACCACACAATGTAATGCATTTGTCATGCTCAAATAATATTGAATCTTGAGTGTGTTATTAATTTTGGTATGGCATATCCATTTGCCACAGTTTGATTGCACTCTGAGTGCATGTCGTATATTTCTGTAATTGTAGTTTTACTAAGAATAGCAATCGTAAGGAAATAATAAATTCTAGTTTGGATTCCACTTAACGATTCTTCAAAAGCCTCTGGACATTTTTCAGAAATGGACTTTCTCTGTTTCATGGAGGAAAGAAAGTCTGGTTTGGAACAACATGTGGGTGAGTAAATTATGACGTTATGTGTTCATTTGGGTTGAACTACCTCTTTAATGGCATCCTTATTGATCTTTTTTTTATTACTTTATGGTGAAATGAATAGACAATGTATGGAAAACACTTGTCATTGCATTTACCATACTGCCTTTAAAAATATGTTGCCAGATATGATAATTTCAGAAGAACGGTGATAGCACATGCAAAATAAACAGTTCTTAAAAAACTATAACATTCCAGATCTGTTAATGGAAACAAATGTCATGAAAACTGTTCGGTTCTGGTCTTTTGAATAAGAACCAGTTCTTGGTTCTGAAGTGTGTTTGGTTGGGTGAAGTCAGGCGGTGCACAGCTGAACAGTTGTAATTATCAAGCTGAGGCCTGTCAAAACAGCTGAACGACTGTCCGTGTGCGGAGAAGCACGGAGTAAGAGCAGGCTGCAAGAGAACGAAGCAGGACAGAGGAGTCGGAGAAGGGTTTTAAAATAGAACGGGAGGCTAAAGTACATCCAGGAGTGAACAAACACAGTGTTCCAGGATCCTGCGGCCTAGATGCTGAGCTCTCGACTCTCTGAATCACAGCACACTCTCAAACCCACCGACACGGCTGGAGCTCAGCTCTGACATCACTGCGGTCTAATATTAGACACCCTCCATCCACACCTTTATCCCACACCTCACTCTCATGCCTTCTGTCTCTACCGACTGTTTTCTCTGGCCACGTTCACAAAACCATGTATTTTGGCATGCTAAATATAGTTTGATTATGAAACACAGTGACAGTCTCATGCTCATTACTGTAATCTGTCGATTATTTCTGTAGTTTATCATAGTATATATTTTTCATTTTACATTGAAAGATATAAAATATATCTATACTGTATTTAAAATAATCATTTTTTGAATGTTTAAATTTAATTAAGTGCTTTGCTAACAAAGCAGGTGAACTCATGACTTCGCTTGTTTGATTATAAGTAACTTTGGTATTTATAACAAATATAAAAGTTTTTTTGCATTTTTGTTATGTGCTTGTGTAATTGTTTACAATTTTCTATTTAACTGCACTTTATTTTAATTTAAGGTTTAGTCAGTCATTTTAGTGCTTTACCTTAAACTTACTTTATTTCAGTTACTTGCCAAGGCAATGTTTCTAGTTATGTTTTTTCATCATATATTTATATTTTGTTTTATTTCGGCTATATTTTAATTAACAAACATTTAAATAGTTTTAGTTGATGATGACACTGTGTTTCGAAGGTGATTATTTAACCATAATGTTTGGCTGACTGTACAACTTCTAATATGAATAGATATAAAATACCAATTTGATCTGAAATAAATGTTGTGGCTATGTCTAAGATGGTTAAATACAGTTTAGCATCATTACACACAAACATTTGGCTGCAGAATGTTGTGATCGACCAATCAGAATCAAGTATTCCATTGAGTGGCATAATAATCAGGATGATTAAAAGAAGTGAACAGCGACTTGACTTAGTTTAGAAGTCTGCATTTTGAGTGTTAAACCCACTCGTTCTGCTGTCAATGTGTGAACGTAGCTCTAAGCATCCTTTTCCTCTTTTCATCTTTTGTTATGTGGCTTCTGAATGGAGGCATCTTTTTGAATGCCACAGCCAAACCTCTCAGTGTTTCTCTCTGTCTTGCTTCCTCTCTCCATCTGTCTTACATGCCAGGAAGGACACAAGCATTGTCTGCTCTGACATGATATTTCCTGCAAACAGGGAATCCAGACACACTGAAAGTACCAGCAGCTCCAGGACAGATGGAGAGAGAGAGAGCTGACAGAGAAAGAAAAGGGGAAGACAGGGTGAGAAAATAAAAGAAGGATGGGAAGTGAGTGTGAAAATGTGAAGAGGTGCTGAAATATGTACATTTGAGAGACAGAGAGAGAGGACTAAAGAAATGGATGCCAAACAAAGGAAGAAATTAAGCAAGCAAGGACATAAAAATACTCATTATTCTATATTTTTTTCAGCAGTGTATTAAGTAATTTGAATAGCCGTATTTTCTTAAATGAACAGTTCAGAATGATGATGACATGCCATGCTAATTTTTAGTTAAATACATGCTTTGGTTTTATTGATGATAGCAACAGATGTCTCCTTTTTGTGATTCACAGAAGAAAGAAGGTCACTGAGAAGGTGTTGAAACAACATGATTGTAAGCAAATGATAGAAGTCTCAAGTTTGGATGAAGATTAAATATACTGTACAAACATATAATCTCATTTAATATGTGGTCATAATATTATATGTAGAATGTACTGATAATTATTATAGCGTGTCTCACTCTAGGTCTCTTCTGGATGTTTCATGTCAACTGCTGAAAATGTCTTCTTAACATTTACAGTAAAAAAGTTCTGGTGCAGGTACAAAGCAAATGTGAGAATGAGAGAAAGCCGGAGGAACTGTTTCTGACGCACCCCGAGCACAATAAACACAACAAATATGATTGATCTACCATGACAGAGCTGCATATAAACTACAGATTACTGGAGCACACCGATAGAGAACAAAAATGCACCGGAAATTAAGAGATCAGAGAACACATTTACTGCTAAAGGTATGAAAGTATTACTTTGGAGCCCTCACGATAATTTGCTGCCATCAATTATTTCTTTCATCCTTAAAAATGGTGTCATTTCATGCTCAAGGGTCAGGAATATACAGGCTTTCTTCTGTGCTGATTCAAGAGTGAAATCTGTGGAACGGGATTTAACATTGCAAAAAAAATTTAAATGGGCCTTGGAGTCAAATACAGCGTACAGTCTAATTCAGCCGACGCCAGTGATCCCAGTTCTTCACCATTCTGTGTAATTCTACAGGTGCAGACTTTTTTTAAAAAAAGATGCAGATCTCTTTTCCTTTAAGAGGGGCTACATTTGACCTCATTTGGAGTCGCCGAAGGGCTGCAGACAGAGACGTGTGCCGTGTGATGGTGCCTGTTTCTGGGGTTTTGTGAAAGACGGAACGGTTCCATTAGAGATTAGCTTCTGGGTAAAAGTTTAGAGTCGACTGTTAGCTGTTAACACGAAACCAAACCTTTAGTCACCATCTGTGGTTGCAGCTGGGCTTGAAGGATGAGATTTTGATGCAGTAATCCAAATCCTAGTGAGCTGCCTACATAGGCAGCACTGAAGTGTTTGATTTAGAACGCTCTTTTAGGAAGCAACTCTGTGTGTCACAGAAGTAGTCCACATAGGAGATCTGACCTCATTGGTTACAGTAGTTGTTGGTAAGATAAAGGTGCAAAGAAACATTGAAATGATTCTGAACTCAAATATTGGATCAAATAATGCTAGACTTTTAACAGTTTAATTTAATGCAATATAATGCAGTTGCAGTTCATCCTGGGATTGGCTAAATCCGATGCTGCCTTTGGCTAAAATTAGGCACTTTTTCACACCTATGATGCTTTAAAATGCTGACTCCTTAGGCAGCTCAGTAGGTTTTGGAACGGAGGTAGTGTGTTGTGCCTGAGGAGGGAAAATAATTTTGCTGCACCTGAGGTGCTGTTTTTATATCCCAAGTAGTTTTCCTTCTTAGATGAAAATGTCAAAGGTAGATTGTTGCCATGGTCACTCGTGGCAGATGTCAATCACTCGTGCCAGTCTTTACTAAAGAGAGCAGCAACATCAAGGTAAACGGCTTCTGGGTCCGTGATTGGAACACAATGTTCCTGTCCAGAATTGAGTGTGACATTGTGTCTGCAGTCAGTTTTAAGGCTGCATACTCAAACCACTGGCCTTGTCAGTAAATACTGTTGGGCAGTTGACAAATAACATGTCCAGGAGCATTTCTAGGTCAAAAGTCATGTGAATGTATAAGGGGAAAGCATTATTTTAGGTTTATTTTTTGCCTTTTAGCTTTTTGCATCTAAATGGCCCTACAATATACTAATTTGTAATATAAATTAAACTTTCAAAGTACATTTATATAGTCTCTAAACTGATATTAGATCATATTAGTAATTATTCATGCATGATAATTATGCAAGAATTAGAAAAAGTTTGGATTCAACATAAAAAAAAAAATTCCTAATACTAGCCCTGAGCACTTTGGAATCTGTAATAAAATAACAGATTTAAATTTTTAATGTTAATCAGTTACCAAACAGTTATTTAACATTTTTAACTGCAACTCCAGGAATGCCCATGTTTTTTTTTTCTTTTAAAATCTTGTTTTACGGTGATATCACATTATTTGCAAGTCATATTACGAACCTAACATGTAACTCTCATCTTGCAGGGGGAGTCACATTTAACCCTGACAAACAGCCAGAATTGATTTTTTTTTTCAAAGCTGTTTTTGAGGTGTTTAGGCTGGTTGCCACCCTCAGGGTGCACAAGTTTGTCCATCAACCCAGAAATTTCTGGGTGTTTAAAGGTGTAGATTAGATCTCCGGCTGGTGTACACTGTAAAAAAGCTCTAGAACTTACCTGAACCTACCTCACCTTACCTGCCCTGATAAAACCCAGCACAGACCCCAGTGTAGTGCACCGTTCCGTGTCCTGTTGCCTGCCAAAAAGATTACTCCATTTGAGGAGATGACTGCAGAAAAGGGAGAGAGTTTTTTGTTCACGGACACATCACCGTGCCGCTTGAGCAAACCCAATGGTGCTGTTAATCGCAAGGGCAGTCAAGCCTACACGCACCGCTCAATAAACGCCCGCACCCGGCTCCCATGAGAGCAACAGGCCACCCTGCAGGAGCAATATTTCACATTCATTCGCTGGTAGATAGGAGCGACGATGCCCTGTCAGTCAAGGTGAGAGAGAATTAATGTGGGAGACAGGTAGACAGCGGGGACATGCTGATAGCTGCTGTAATGATTGATTTGACTTTATCTTTTCCAGAGCGGAGAGAAATGTAAATGTCGTGACATGTTATTGCTGTACTGGTGGTTATGCAAACGGCTGTGACACAGACAAGGCCACACAGACTGTAGGTGTTAAGTACATCTAGGATCTGATAATATTATATAAGCACACTCTCAACACTGTAAATATCTCATAAAGACATATGTGCATCATAAGACACTGAACAAGATGATGATGCTGATGATGATGTGAAACAAAGGCCATGAAGTGACCAGGCTGCAGACACCAGTCCAGTGCTTCGGTTGAACAGCACAACAGCGCCACGCCGTGGACACATTCATCCACAGTCACCAAGCGCTGAGCGACTGGACGCTTTATTTAAAAGTCCGACGTCAAAGTGACGCTGGATAATACCAGATGACGTTCAGCATCTCAGGTCAATTCTCAAGATTAATGAAATTGATTTAAGCAATTATTAAATATGCTGAGTGCATAAAGTGAGTCTTGTTTTTAATACGGTTCAACTTATCATGAAGTTTCTGATGGAAATTAGATGATTATCGTATTAGATGATTTATATCTCCACTACAAATAGGAAAAAGAGGCTACAATTTGCACGAGCTCACCAAAATTGGACAGTTGAAGACTTGGAGTCTCAATATCTGTTGAGACATTCAGATGGTAGAGTCAGAATTTGGCGTAAACAGAATGAGAACATGGATCCATCATACCTTGTTACCACTGTGCAGGCTGGTGGTGTAATGGTGTGGGGGCATCGTTTAAATGCCTCGGCCTACCTGAGCATTGTTTCTGACCATGTCCATCCCTTTATGACCACCATGTACCCATCCTCTGATGGCTACTTCCAGCAGGATAATGCACCATGTCACAAAGCTCGAATCATTTCAAATTGGTTTCTTGAACATCTTTGAGATGTGGTGGAACGGGAGCTTCGTGCCCTGGATGTGCATCCCACAAATCTCCACCAACTGCAAGATGCTATCCTATCAATATGGGCCAACATTTCTAAAGAATGCTTTCAGCACCTTGTTGAATCAATGCCACGTAGAATTAAGGCAGTTCTGAAGGCGAAAGGGGGTCAAACACAGTATTAGTATGGTGTTCCTAATAATCCTTTAGGTGAGTGGATATTTATTTGTACGTCACTACTGGTGGTCACTATAAAGCACTATATATATGTGTGTGTGTGTTGGTAATTAAACACACACACAAATAATTATTTTCCAAAAATGTCTATATTGATATGTCCTTTCAACTGTATAAAGATTTATTTGTGTTCTGTACCACCGCTCCAGCCTGGACCGCTGTGCTAATCCTCAGTTTGGGTAAGAACAGATTCTCTGTGTGTGTGTGTGTGTGTGTGTGTGTGTGTGTGTGTGTGTGTGTGTGTGCGCGTGCGCGTGTGTGTGCGTGCGCGCGTGTGTGTGTGTGTGTGTGTGTGTGTGTGTGTGTGTGTGTGTGTGTGTGTGTGTGTGTGTGTGTGTGAAATCACACATACACTCCAAAACCTTTTTGCACCTCAGTAAATCATTGTAGACACATACTTTCTCTTAGTGTCTCACTGTTAGATCGTTTTGAGTCTCAATCGAAGCGTCGTTACCAGCGTCTGGTTCCGCCTGACGGGACAGAGCCTTTGGTCTGCTCGGGGTCCAGAAGCAGAGAGAGCGGATATTTGCAGCTCCAAGCCCAGCCAAGACATGTGAGAGCCAAAGACACACACATAGAAACGCAGCAGGTTTCAATGGGCATTGTGCCATGTCACTTCACCCTGGCCTCATTGTGCTTTTACTGTCTCTCTCTCTTTCTCTGTCTCTTAGAGAGCAGCGTCCTGTCAGACTGAATATAAAGGCACTTACATTCCTCACCGCCTCAGAGTTTTGGGCAAGTAGGGTGGTTTTAATATAATGGTTGTTTGTAGATTAAAAAGTTCTCACTGTTGCATTCTAGGTGTTTCAGATCCATGAAAGCTAGTGGATACACTAAGGAAGCCAGTCTACAGCCAAATACCTTCCTCCCTCAAAATATTAAAATGGTGTATATTTGTGTGGGGGGGGGGGGGGTCAGCCCATTATCTGTCGGCAAAGTCATTGTCAAGATGTTTTTTTTTTTTTTTTTTACTGCATTGATTCATAATTCTTCATGATGAGAAATGCTTTTTCCAATGCTGTGCTGACTCTCTGCTCTGATTGGGTAATGATGTTTGTCAGGAGGATGCTCGCAGGATACAGGAAAGTGTGAAGAGGACTGACTTGGATGTTTCCTACAGGTGGTCTTCTGTTTCTCTCGTTCTCTGCTAATGCTCTGTGCGTCGACATCTCTACATCTTTTTCATAGTGTGCATCAGCTGGACGAGGTCTATGGCCTGTTTAATGTGTGTTTGTGTGTGTGTGTCAGGGCAGTGAAGCATTACCAAAACTTGCCTCCGTGCACTTCGAGAAACTGGATTTACAAGAGAAACCCAGAGGCCTCTGAACAGTTCACGGAGTATCTCCCTCACTAGATAAATTCTACAAATAAGACTACTGTACAACAAGGTGTCTGACCAAGGTTTATTGGATGTTCTGCCCACAGGCTCCACTACAGGATGGTGTTAGTGTGGACAGTGGACAGAAAACTAGAACTTGAAAACTGCACTTTTTGGGTTTGGCTTTGACTGCTCAAATAGATTTAGATGAACAACCAATATGCATTTCATTGAATTACACATATGAAAGATTAGATTAGACCATTAAAAGGAATAGTTCACCCAAAAATGTTAACTCCATCATCATTTATTCACCCTTGTTTCAAACCCATGTGACTTTCTGTCAATCTTTTTTTCCACCGTGGCTTTCGAATAATATCCATATCTGATTATATTAAAAAATATCACATTGGGTCATGCCTCATCAACAAATGACTTGAAATATCCGGGTCATGGAAAACCTGGAAATAACAGGGAAAGTTCTATAAGCGAATAAACATTCATGTTCAGTTCAACTACTAGAAATATCATTCAAATTTGTCTAAATGTGTGGGAATGTTAAGCATTCTCCTAGAAGAGAGAAAGTCATATACACTCTGAGAAAAAAAGGTGCAAAAGCTGTCACCTTTCTAAAAAGGTACTTCTTTTGTACCCTATTTACCCCTAAAGGGAGTATATTAATGGGCGAACCATTCTTTAAAGTTACACATTACTGCCTAAATGCTACATATTACTAGGTTTTGAAAGAGTACTGTCCCAGTGACAGCTTTTATACCTTTTATTCTAATAGTGTAGGTTTGGAATGAAAAGAGTGTGAACTAAATCTTTAAATGATCCTTTATATTAGCACTGTCAATTATTTTGATATACTAAGTAAAAAATAAAATAAATTGCAGAATGTGCTCACCTTCCCAGAAATCCCAGTTCCGATTTAATGTCACAAAAGCACTCAGAGATGACACGACTCACCTCAGCAACATTTTGAACAGTCATCCACTCAAAAGATGACTGGATATCTGATGTATTTTGCTGTGCTGCTGCTGCTTTAAGAAGGATTTCTGGAATGGTGTTGTGTACTGGCTGTTCTGTATTCTACAGGGCTCATAAGGATTCGTCCTGAACGCCCCCAACATCACAAGCCTCTCACATAAACCAGCCGACCCGCAATACTTCATCACACACTACAAAAACCAGTGAGTCATGTCTGACTGGCTCTGTGTCTATTCCTGATACTTGACTGGCAAAGCTGATTGCTCATTTATTTAATCTGACTGTCTTTGCCCTGCAGACATGGGCAACTACTGCATTACATTGTTTTGAACTTGGGGGTTCAGTGAGTTCTGATTGGCTGCTGGAGGGATGAATGTGTTCTGATTGGCTGCTGGGTGGATGAGTGTGTTCTGATTGGTTGCTGGGGAGATGAGTGTGTTCTGATTGGTTGCTGGGGAGATGAGTGTGTCCTGATTGGCTTAAATTAGGTTTTTATCCTTATAATTGTTGCAGGTTTTGTGACAAATCTTCAGAGGAGCAGCAGAGATCAGAGTGGGTGAGAGGCGGCATACAGAAACACAGAGAGAGCGGGTACAGTGGACGAGATACGGATAGGTACACACATAAACACATCATATACATGCATTCTTGTACACCTGAATACATGTTAATAACATCCACTGTTTGTCTCTCTTTCACACAGGTTTAATCTTAGTGGATCTGATGTCCTGGCTTCACAATAAATCTGAAATATTAATTTAAACTTAATACTGTCCGATTTAACTTGATCATCACTATCTTGGCCTTTTGCAGACAAATTTATGGATCTTATAGGGTTAGTGATTTGAACAAAGTCTTAACACCATGAAAGGCATGATTTGGTTAAAAACATTTTTTGTTATTCTGGTTAAAAGTCTTTTCACTTTTCTTCAAAAAGTGTAAGAAATCTATTTGGATACCAACTGTTGAGCAACATAATTATTGATGTTAGACTGAATGCAAGATCAGGAAGTGTTGCTTAAACATGTTTTTTTTTAAAGGGGTCATATGATGTTGCTAAAAAGAACATTATTTTGTGTATTTGGTGTAATGAAATGTGTTTGTGATTTAAGGTTAAAAAAACACATTATTTTCAACATACTGAACTTTATTGTTGCTCCTCTATGCCCCGCCTTTTGTCATTTTTAAAAAGCTCATCTGTCTAAAAAGCTAGGTGTGCTCTGATTGGCCAGCTATCCAGTGTGTTGTGATTGGTCGAATGCCTCAAGTGTGTGACGGAAATGTTACGCCTCTCACCATACTGTAATGCTGTTGTTCTAACAAACCAATGCTACCTATCAGATTATGCTACCAACACTGTATTTTTAATACTGTAAGGGTAGATTTAGGGTTCTGGGTAGGTGTACACATTAATAAAGCCTCACACCACATTAATATCATGCTGGAAGCAAAATCTGATTGGTAGCATTTTTTGCTGTCAAATTATGCTACAATCTGTTTTAATGGGAGGTAGCAAAATCTGACAGGGTAGCACAAATCGTCAGAACACCGTGTCCCAGTGTCCTGAAATGTCATCCTACCCGTCAGATTGTCCTACCAGGGCTTACTGCACATGCACACATCTGTTTTCTCATGCTGAACAACAATATTTAATATTTGCATTAATGTCAAGGTAGGTTTAGGGTTGGGGTGGGTGTAGACTTTAATAAAACATAGTCTAATAGGTAGAAAAAAATATTTATTGTTGGTATCCTGTAGCTGTGTACTATTTAGCTACAACTGCGAATATAACACATCATTAGAGTTGTGGTAGATGTAGACGTTCATAAACCATAAATTTACAGTTAGCATTTTTAACGGAAGATAGCAAAACAGAACACCGGCCGGAGAAACAGGACAAAAACATTCAAACCCATTACAAATAAGGCATTTGTTGCATCCAGTGGGGAAATTATTACAGATTATAATGACGTATAATGTCTTTTTACGTGCTGTGTTGCATTGCGCCACGTATATATAAAACCATTTCTGCGTTTGTGATTGTAGAAATGACAAACCACAAGCGCTGCTCTACACTGCCCAAAACTCGCGTTTGAATCATCAGTGGCAAATCTTTTAAATATGTAAACGTACTTACAGACTGTGAGTCACAACAGCCGACATTGTAGTCTGCTCTCCCAGGAGCAGGAAACAGACTGGCTGGCAGCAACAGCGAGAATCAAAGTTACACCTTCTGTCTTTGCGTGAATATTTGTGCGCATTATGCAAATCTTCCCACATCATGATGTAGACATGTGGTGGCGTGTTTAAACTAGGTGTTTTAGGGGCGCGTGGCAGAGTCTTAACTTTTATAAAGAATATCACTTTTAGTCTTTGCAACTTTAGGGACCTTATCTATTCAAGAACAACACTCCAAAAAGAAAGGAAACTTGAAATTGCGTCATATGACCCCTTTAAACAACAGATTGTGTATAAGAAATATTCACACTCATATATACATTGTAATGCATAAACCGATACACACAGATATGCAAAACTTATGTACACAAGTTCCTAGCCATGCCAAGAAAGGAGGCAACAAATGAAAGCTCAGCTGGCTGGCATATGGTCACCGTTATGCTGCCTGCTTAGGTTGGTGTGTGTAAGCCTCTCTCTCTCATCTCAGGGTTCACTCTCCCACACAAGCAGATCATTCATTATCCTTAATTATCCTTATGAGAAAGAGAATAAGGACTGATTAAATAAAGGAACATTGGTCTTTTTAGCCAGTGTTTAACACCGAAAAAGTGACTCAAGTGCTTGTATCTAAGTGGTTTGATGGCTGCAGAGGTGTTGAGGTAAATTGAGCTGTTTGATCATTAAACAATCAAGCATTAATATTATTATGGTTCATACATGATTTGAACAAATACAACTTAAGTATAAAACAATATTTTATGTTTGATTCACCATTTGCACTATATGGACATAAAGAACACTTCAAATTTGCCTGGTAAAAAAATAAATCTCATATTTTGTGACCAAAAATAATAATAATAAAATAGTGGTAGAGCATTGCATTAGCAGCGCAAAATGTTGTGGGTTTGATTCGGGGGACACATGTTAGGTAAAAAATGTTAGTCTGAATGCACTGTAAATAGCTTTGGATAAAAGAGTCTGCTAAATGCATAAATTTGATTTTTTTAATTTAATTTAGAACACCTTAGCAATGCACCACCAACCACTTTATATCCCTGGCAACATTTTAGCATCAGAAGCACATTTAAGAATCTCACCTATTTTATGAATACTATGAATTCGGACATATACTACATGTCGCACATACTGTGTTTCTCATAGTATATAGTTTGGAAGTAGGCATATTCTGAAATATATGTATATAAATAGGCATATTCTGACATGCATGCCATATTCTTAAGTAAATCTGAAAATGTAGTTCTCACACTGCGGATTTCTAGGCGTGCAAATACACTTTTAATGGCTTACAGAGTAAAACCAACCAACTGGCATATACACCATGCAAACATGCCCTACTTCTGAGCAAAATCATACTCGCTGGACCATGATAGCCCCTCCTCTCATGCTGACACACAGTCACAATGGCTCGGATTACATTTCTGACACCAGATGACTTCTGCTGAGATCTGGCAGTGACAGATATTACTGCGAGCGCCAGTAACACGGCTATGAAGTTTCAAGCGCCGCAGAGGCGGTCCAGTGCTCATTCATGGCTTGCTATGCGGCTGACCTTGGGAGAATGGCGTTAACGTAAACTAGCAGTAAGCTGCTAAATGATTAAGCACAGAGACTATGTTCTCTTTGTCAGGCCTGGACTGTCTCAGAGCACTCTGCAGATACTTGCTGTTTGACGAACCAGGGTTAATAGCTATGCCACGATCTCTGGGACAGACTATTAGAGAGATTATTAGACATGTTCTGTGCTGTTTTTACTTGTCCTTTTTTTATTGTTTTAATTTCTGTCAGGCCAATTTGCATTGTTATTCATGTCAAAACTCAAACGTTGTTCTGCACCAAAGTTTAATACATGTTGTTAGGTGTTTGTTCAAATCACAATCCAGAAAAAAGTATGAGCAATTGTAATAGTAATGCTTGTTTTAGTAACACCACAAATAGTACGTTTTAATGAAAGGCAGAGTCTGTTTACCTCAAAATAGCAACACTTCAGCAGCCATCAAACCACTTTTTTGATCAATTGTTCAATGTCTTCCACAGCTGAAATCATAGCTCTACCTGCCAGAGTCAACACAACTCATCCCACCGTACGCAAATGTGCACGGCTCTGGTGTCTTTGAAACAGCCAAGTTTCACTATGCAAAGCGTTGCTTTATTCTCATCTGCCAACCGCAAGTTGTTTTGCTTTGCTCAAAGTATGCACTCCAGCTGAAATGTAATTGGCTGTTTGTAGATGTGAATTAAAAATCTATTTACAAATTGAAAACTAGCTTTTTTAAAGACACCTGATCCATGCACATTTGTGTATGCATGATTGGTTTGGAGATCTGGGCAGAGACACACTTCCTGTCAAAGGATGTGCTAAAACACTTGTTTCAGATTCTTCGTAGCAGTAATGACAGACTCGTACCATTATGTAAATATTTTAACAGACCGGTTTTTGACCTTCTTTCGGGGAGAGTTGAGAAGTGACAGGAAATGGAGAAAAGAGTTTAACCAGCATAATGATGGATGAAGGAAGAAAAGGGGAAAGAGGTGGAAACGGCAATGAAAACACACTTCTTGACTAGAATGAGTGAGTTGGCAGATGTGACTGGAATAGAAACATAGGTAAATATAAGACTGATATTCGAGGGAAAGAATGAACAAATTAGGAACATGTAAATTAGAGAGCAGTGGTTTCTCCAGATGAACTCTATAATTCAAAACAATTATTTAATTCTTGAACGTATGCATTTGGTACCAAAGAGTTTTGATATGACTTTCTTCCGTAGAACACAAAAGGTGAGTTTATGTTTTTATTTTTTTAAGAATGTGAATAATAACTTGTATTCATCAAGTAACAAAAATAAAAATGCACCTTAAAAGTATCAGAAAAGTGGTCCATATGATTGTGTTATATTGCAAGTCTGAAGCCAAATTGCGATTCACTGAAAATCTTTTCCTAGATTTCCCATCATAATCAATAAAGTCGTCTAAACTTCTTGCAGTGGAGACACCTTCTTTGACTATGGCAGGTGTGATCTAGTTTGCTTTGCATTGTGTCGTGTGGCTCGCTTGCGGTGTTAATTGGGTGTTAAACACTATTTCCATTTTTGTACCATCACCCAACCCACAAACCTGCTGGATCCATTACAGTCTTTCCTCTGGGACCTCATAATTTACACATTAAGTGCTGCTCTCTCTCAGTCTTTCTCCCAAAACATGTACCCAGGCCTTTTATGGATTGTACCCTCACTACAATTCTTTCCCTGATGTTTCTCTTCTGTCCGCACGCCTCCTCTCTGACTTTCGCACATTGAGTCCTTCAAGCTTCAGACGAGAGAGAACATTTACTTCTATTAGTGCTAACTTGGCTAGCTATTCCCATCTGTCTCGGATCATGTCAGCGTTGTTCCACAGCCAGACATTTAGGATTCTCAGAGTCCGACAAGACATGAATCATTAAAACATATTTGGCAAACTCATTGGTTATTTAATAAGATAATATTTGGTTTCAACAACACACATCGCTGTATTTGCAGCATCAAGTTTCTTATAAACAGTAGACACACATCACTCACCAACAAAAATGCCTGAGCCCTGCTCTTAATTAAAAATACACAGCACATAGTAATGTAGTTGTGACGCATAAAAAAGTTGTGCAGTTTCACAGGTCTTCACAGTTGATTTTTACAAATGACAAATCTTAAAATCATTAAACCCTGTAATTATTGAAGAGAGTCCTGTGTTTGAGGATTGCAGTAATAGTCCGGCCAACAATAAATGCCTTCTAATAATAGCAACAGTCACTCATACTTAAGCTGTATTTAATAAGTTGTGTTACAGATTTTCATGTTTCCTGAGCCATTGCTTACTCACTCTAAAGTCATTCCAAACCTGTTTTCCTTCATGCAGATTGTAAATGAAAATATTTTATGAGAGTGAGCAAATGATAGCAAAGAATTCATTTTGGGTATTGTTTTTAAAGAGCAGGTCATATAGGTTTTTGAAAAATATCTCTTTTGTAGTTTATAACATAGCTATCTTTAAATGAAAACAATCTGCAAAGTTGTTAATCAAAAATGTGCGTGATAAATAAAGATATTGTCTCTCAAAAGAGAGAGTCGACTCAGAGTCAGCTTAACGAGTCGTAATATTTTCGAAATCTTTTGCATGTTACTCACTGGGTATCACATTTGAATAATCTCCGCCGGCCCACGAAAGACAAACAGAATCTGACCTGCCCACAAACACTTACACTATTGGTGTGTTAGCACTTGCGATTAGCACTTGGCTAATGTACCCACCATTATTGTTTTAAGTGTTCACAGTTTAGCAGCTAAACTTTAGCTGTGTGCACGATTCACTTGCATAAGTGTTTCTGTATTATGTCTTTATTATAAGAACGGATTGGAGCACTATATTATTGTTTTATGTGAAGGTACTTTGTCAATGGTAGCGCTGGCTAACTGGCTCATCGACTCCTCTCTGTGCCAATCACAAAAGGTTTGGCCAGCTGACCAATCAGAGCAGAGTAGGCTTATGGAAGGGAGGGGTTTGCTCCAAACTTGCTAGGAACTAATCATTTGGAACCATTTACTCTAATATTAAATGTATATTTTGAGAAAATTACAATGTTTTCTGACCTTAGATGCATTTAAACCTGTTGTAGGGAACTCCAACACAATATTAGACTTTAAAATACCATATGACCTGCTCTTTTTAAACTTGACCTTGCATTCAACTTTCCAATCAGACATAATTTAATTTTAATGTTTTTAATTAGAGCGACTTGCAGTTGCTTTCATTGCCCCATAAAGCATCCTGGGGTTACTTAAGTGCCATTTTTGGGCACCCAATACCTCATTGGTACTCTCCAGTTCATCCTTGGGATTGAACCGGCAACCCTTGCAGTGACACCTCAGATGCTTAAAGTGGAAATTTGTAGCGTCCACACCAAAGAATTGAAAAATTGGTTAAAACAATTGGCTGCGAAAACAAACTGCAACTCTGTTTGCAGAAAATACATACTTCAGAATAAAATAAGTAGAATACCATGACCCACAGGTGCAAGGATCAAGGTTGTTCACTCATAACCTTCATATTCATAGTCCATTTCTGCCCTCTCATATTCGAACTCCGCCCCCTCGTCGCCTTCATACCCCTCCCCCTCACTGATTAGCTCCTCCCTTTCATACTCCAGACGCCCATCGTCATAACCAAGCCCCGCCTCCTCAAAAAATGCACATCTGTCATTATTTTGTGGTCCGTTTTCATCCCCAGTTGGGGTTGTTGATGCAACAGACTCATTTGTTACCTTCTCCTTAGCAGCTGCCAGGTTAAGGGCGGAGTTCATTCGGAGTTTCTTGAGTATTCCGTGAATGACCGGACTAGCTGCCGCTGCCGCCACGACCGCCGCGTCCTCTGCGTCCTTCTCTGCTTGTTCTTTTGCCTCTTTCCTTCTCCCTCTAGCCTGCAACACCTCCTCAGCGCCCTCTCCGACTATAAGCACCTCCTCCCTTACACGTGGTGGCTCCTTTACAGGGTTGTGGTCATAGGAGAAGAGTCGCAGCGCCGATAGATGATGCAAGTTTGGAAACTCTGATATCCGATTGCGATCCATGTCCAGAATCTCCAGCTGCTCCATCTTTAGGAGCACTCGTGGAAACTCCTGAAAGCGGTTTCCATACAACCAGAGTCCTCTCAGGGACTCCATGCGCCATAGGTCAGAGGGAAGCATGCGCAGACGGTTGTCCCCAATCTGCAGTGAGCGTAAATTGGGAAGGTCGTACAACTGCTTGGGGAATCGCTGGAAGTAGTTGCTCTCCACCCAGAGGCAACGCAAGTTCTGCAGGTTCCTCACTTCTGGTGGGAGGCTTATCAGCCGGTTGCTTCCCAGGTAAAGACACGTGAGATTAGTCAGCTGGCACACCGGCAGAGGAACATCAACAAGCTTATTGAAGTCGAGCCCCAGGGTACGCAAAGCCTGCAGCCGCATGATACCCTTAGGGACGTTGCGGAGGCGGTTTCCACAGACGTAAAGCTTCTCCAGGTACTCCAGGTTCAGGACTTGACGAGGAAGGCGACGGAACTTGTAGTAGCTCAGGTCCAACACTCGATCTCCGCTCTCCAAGAGCTTGTGGACTCCGAACGGTAACTCCTCATCCTCCATGACCTCGACTTCTCCTTTTTTAGCAGTTTTTTCCTCCTCTCCTTTATCTCCCTTCGTCTCCTTTTCCTCTCCTTCGTCTTGGGCCTCTTTCCGGGACGAGTTGCCCATACCCTCTGCCGGCTAGCCCGGCACTTGTCTGTGTGTGTCGTGAGAGTGTCTTTCAGGACGGGGTAAGAGGGTGAGGCGGTCTGTGGGGCTGCCCCCCCCTCCCTGTGTCACTTTCACTCAGTAGGATTGACCCGTCAGTGACAGAGCCAGCACAGCGACACATGGTGCTCTGACTACAGGCGGCTTCCCCTCAGTCCAACGTCAGCAAACAAGGCAGCGATACCAGCAAGAAGCCATTCTATGTGTTTGTGTCAATTGCTTTGTGCACTCTTTATAAAATTGTATGCATTAGAAGAGATAACAATAATAATAATAGCAATAGTAGTAGTTGTAAAAATAAATATAACTGTTACAGGAAGAAAGCTTAATTAAACTCAGTTGCTGCCAACATGTGCATATTAATCACGTACCGTTTTCATAGTTCATTAGTTATTTATTTAGTATATAATAAGCATTAATTGACTCACATTACAGTCACAAACTTTCCCAGCGCGTTTCAGTAGTCGGTCAGGTTTGATTGTGTGAGCGCTGGTGCTGAGCGTCTCTCTGCCGACACACACAGCTCTTGTCCCGGCCGCAGTGTCTCGCGCTCTCGCTTTGACCTGGCCGACGGCAATGTGAACCGAGCCGATGATACCGAACTGTACCTCCGGATTGCGTGGTCCTAAATCACACTGAAATCCTCTGAGATGTCAGTTTGAAGTTTCCAGAAGCGCAAGACTCGATGTCTGTATTTCTTTCCAACGTTGTGCATTTAAGCCGCCTAGCGTCTCTCTCTCTCTCTCTCTCTCTCTCTCTCTCTCTCTCTCTCTCTCTCTCTCTCTCTCTCTCTCTCTCTCTCTCGGTGTGGAGTTTGCGTAAAGCGTTGCCATGGACCGTCTCTCTCCCCTAGCAACCGAAACAGGGACGTGAGAGTTACACAAAATATGTCACGTGGCCCGAGTGGAGAGAGGCGGTCAAATTCCTCTATTCCAAGCTCACGTTATGCAATGCAAACGTATTTGTTATTATTGTTAAATAAGGTGTATGAAATATGTATTATTTTTATTTATCAACATTAAACGTTCTTTAAAAACTTGATCGTGATGAAACTTTTCATTTTTTATTTGTTTTTATAATTCATAATGGTTTTAAATATTTTTTAATTAAAATACCTATGATTATGCACATATAATTTTTATTTATTTACATGCGTATTGTATTGTTTACGTTTATTTAGGCTACATGTAGGCTACACACAGGCTATTTTTTTTTATATATAGGCTATATTAAAAGCTTGCATTGTTATAAAGGAGATATACTGTTATGAAAAGCAATACAGATAAGAGACAAAGAAAAGTTGTTTGGTGCTATAAATAAACTGTAGGCACAAATCTAAAGTAAAAATGTTGGTGTCAGCAAATCAACTGCAATTCAACTCTCTGCTCTGAATGTGCATAATATCTACACAAAATAAATAAATAAACAAATGTACTGTATTTTAATGGTGGCACAGTGAGGATGAACAGGAGAAGGCTAAGCAAAAACCTAATTTTAGTGAGATGATTCACACTCGGCTGAAAATAACATTCAAAAACTACATCTGAATGAAGTCCACTCATGGCTCCAAGTCCTACATCGCCTGTTCAAAATGTAATATACTATAAACTATTGATCTTTAAATCATTATATGATAGTTATTAGATTTTTTTATTATTATGAAATTTGGAATAGATTTATGTCATAGATATGTGTCTTCTTATTATTTGTGGTGTTGCATGTACTGAAGTGTCTAAATTACTCTGCCCTATATAAGTGTTTTTCTGCTGAAGTGTTGTTGTAATGCATCAAAGTTCAGCCTTGATGTTCCACGGTGTCAGAGCAGCACAAACCCCCGTCGTGCATGGCCAGCTCACTTCATAGACCTCTGAACCTGATGCTGAGTGCTGAGATTCAGGTCAGAAATCAGGCTATACCACCTGCCTTTAAGATTTTCATTCATTATGAGATGATATTCTCATTTGAAATCTTCATATTAATTTTCTAACTTAATCACAACAAAGTCAAGTCGTCTTTTATGATGCTGTCCATTATTAAACGGTGGCAACTCACAAGGTGGGTTTTCCATGAAGTTTTGGTCACGTTTATTCATTTTATAACCACATTTCATGTTTTAGGGCTCAAAAAGGATTTTTACTGGTGGGCAATATAAGTTTAATGATGTTTATGAAGACTCATTGGAGTTGAATCCATTGGAAGTAGTTAGTTTCTTCACAGACATTGTGATATAAAACTTTTGACTCAACGTTAAAAAGTCACTTTTGTTGTGTTTGAAGGGGATAAACACTTCCTAATTGTGCACAAATTGTACTAAATATCTCCCATCTTCTGCCTGCATGATTTTATGAATTTATGAAGGTCATGGCTGTTGTAACCATTACGACTGTTTTTATGATGTATGCATTATAACCAATAAAAGCAATGTCTAAATCACTTTTAGAAATCAGAAAGAATGTTATTTCTGTTAAAATGTACAGATATATGCCTACCGATATATACATGAGCTTATTTTACAGGTATAGAGAGATTTTTTATTTTTCATTCTTAAGTTTAGCTGAAAATTACATATGATAAAAAATTTGGTAAAATAATTGTGAACTAAAAGGAAAGGAAAGCTGCAGCCTCAAAATGTTATTTTATGCATCTCTGTGCATGCAAATTAGGATTTATGATCATGTAGGCCTAATCGTCTTATCTTATTTTATTATAGGCTTTATCAGAGAAAAAAATATTCACAGATGTTAATAAAACTAGTGAATACAAATTTTGATAGATGGTAAAATGCAGCTGTATAGAAAATAAACAG
The DNA here is from genome assembly GCF_963082965.1 of Carassius carassius. NCBI lineage: Eukaryota > Metazoa > Chordata > Actinopteri > Cypriniformes > Cyprinidae > Carassius > Carassius carassius. Next base: position 1,642,736 of record NC_081804.1, on the reverse strand, counting down.
GTTCAGAATAAGTCAGTGTTTTCTTTTGCATGGAAAAGTCCAAAGTTTTTCATTTGAAATGTTTAACAGTAAGATCAGTCACGAATGTGTGCTTATATCATGTGCTAATAAGCATAGAGAATTTTCTTGTCTATGCAAAAGTTTCTTCCCAAGGCAACCTACTGAATAGTTAAATGTTTCCCCTTCTTTTTAATAAAAAGTTGTGCAATGCCACTTTTATTTAGCCTTCTCAATGCTACCATACATCTAATTTCATTCCTTGTAAATTCTATTCTACTCCATCTACACACCACAACTGTATATACAAATTCTGTCTATTTCTGTTTATATTTATTAATGTATATTTCTTATTATCTGTGTGTTGTTGTTGTCTCTCTGTACTGGAAGCTTCTGTCACCAGAACATCTTCCTTGAATGTATATAATAAAGCTCTTTCTCATTCTGATTCTGAATTCATATTGGATCAAATGAATTGGAAGGAACTTAAAATGTACAATAGTAGCAACGTTTGGGGCATTACAGTGTTACATATGGTGACTGCATGTATCAGTGTATAACTGATGTTCATGAATTATATTATCTTGATGCCAACATATTAAATAGCTATTCAATTCATGTCACTGTATTATTACTCATTTTCACTATGCATGGTAATGTACATTTCTTATAAATAATAAGATGTTTTTAATGTAGCATTTTTACATTATGTTTCAGTTAAAATCACTGATGTTGGTTTAGTATGATGTCATTTTTCTTGCTGGATGTGAGACTCGAACCCAAGTAACTCTTCTTTATCTCCTCCGCGCTCTCCCCTCCCTTTCAAAGTTCTCTCTCTCTTCCTATTGGCTGATCGTCCGCGAGACTGGCGCAGAGACGCGCGCTGATTGGCCGGTGGCACTCGAATGATCAGTTCGGAACTCAGCAGAAGTACAAGTGATGAAGAGTGACGCTTCTCTTTCTCATCACACACCAACCATAAGAGTGTGTGATCAAAGTGTCGCAGAGAGGGTGAGTGACTTATTGAAAGTTTAACCTAAGTGCATTTTCTGTCTTTCTTTCTTCTCATGTTATGTAACAGAATGAATGCTTACATGCATTGACACGTTCATTTTCTTTGAATGAAAAGATGCCTTTTCATTTTCAATGCAATATTTAACAGTTTATTCATTTGAAATGTTCAAAGAAGCAGTTCTGAAGATTTAAGAGTTGATGCTTTTATTCCTGCTTTGTTGTGCATGTTAGTTTGTCATGCAAATTGAAAAAAGAAAAGAAAAAAAATTAACAGATGTGACTTAACGCAAAGTAAGGAAGCGAGCAAAATCTTTCTGTACGTGTATTTCAGCACGAGCCTTACAGGTTCCTTTGCATAATTAATGAGGTTATGTGAGCATTCACTGTCTCATTCCTAATCAAAGTAATACATTAGGTAATGTTTTTTTTTACTTAAAATTCATGATGCTCTCAGGTTACCTACAGTGTGGATATCAACTTGTCATCATGCCTGAACATTGGGCTGTGTCTCAAATTCAATTCAAATTCAACTTCATTTTTGGAAGTTAGGGATTTTTTTATTTATTTTTTTACAACAATGTAGACTTCTACAGTGTGGATTTTTCTTATTTATTATTATTAAATTGTGCATAATGGCAGAAGTGAACATCAAATGCAATTTGTTGCATGATTTTTCAAGTGAGTCAAACTGTTCTTAGACACTTTCATAAAAATGATGAAATATTTAATTGAGTTACATGGTCTTGCAGTGCAAAGTAAGCATCAGTCAGTCAGAGTTTGATCAGTGATGGGCGGCGGAGGACAGCAGACGGACCGGATCACCGGTACCAACGGGAGGTTGGGCACTTACACCTGGGAGGAGGTGCAGAAACACACGAAGTCTGGAGATCAGTGGATCGTGGTGGAAAGGCAAGTTTATAATGTGAGCCAGTGGGTGAAGAGACACCCCGGAGGACTGAGGATCATCGGACACTATGCTGGAGAAGATGCTACGGTAAAACACTCGACATCAATACATTTACAATACATTTAACACGGAAGAATTTTATATATATCACATTACTGCAAAACAATGGATGTGTCTCGTAATCTAGTGAGCTAGGCACCCTTTTGTTTTCTTTATAGTTAAAAAATTGTGCTAAAATCATTCTATAAAATCTAAGTGTAGACTAGATTACTGCAAAACAGGCTCTAAATCAACCAAGACAACATGTTGTGCATCATGACCCAAAAAGCTATATAATGTATAGATTTTTACACTCTAATATTGTAAAACTAAGGCTCATACACTACTGAGCTGCCTAGACCTTTGGTTAAAATGTTCAATAATGCCCTTTTCCGCCATGGAATAAAAAAAAAAATATTACGAATTTTTATTTCACAATTCGGAATTCTTTCTCGCAATTCTGAAAAAAGAAAAAATCTGAATTATGAGATATACTTAATTACTCACAATTGAGATTAAATGTTAATTAAAAATTGGGAATGTATAATCTGCAGTTGTGAGGTATAAACTTGAAACCGCGAAAAAAAGGTCTGAATTGTGAAATAAAGAAAAATAATGTGATTACCTTTTATATTTTTTTGTTTTGTGGCAAAAAAAAATGAAATTTAGACAAAAAAAAGTCAGAATTGTGAGATGCAAACTCAGATTTGTGAGGAAAAAAGTCAAACGTTTAATCAATGGCAAGAAACAAAGTCCAAATTATGGGATAAAAAGTTGCAATTCCCATGTAGTCGTTCTGTGGCGGAAATGTGCTTCCATAGATTATGGCCAAACCTACTTTATAAAGTAAGTTTGTCAAAGTCAAAACCAAAATTTGTAGGCATTATACAAAAAATTTATGTAATTGTGAATAATTAATCATACAAATACTAATACGCATTAACATTCAAATATAGTAAATGTAAGAAGCTATGCAGCATGTCTAAGTAGGAGGCTTATTAAAGCAGCTGTTTGTTTCAGTGTTGTTGGGATTGATTCAGATAAGAATAAAATAAGGATTATCAGTGTGGTATTTCTTTGATCTGGTGTAACAGGAGGCGTTTACTGCGTTTCATCCAGACCTTCAGCTGGTGAGGAAATACATGAAGCCGCTGTTAATCGGGGAGCTGGAGGCGTCTGAACCCAGTCAAGACTGCCAGAAAAACGTGAGTGTTTCGAGACATAACCTACACAGAATAGATGAATAAAACATGTTATCAGTCCATTGAATATGGATTTCCTTAAAATATCTGGATGATGAATATTAATATGTATGATGAATTACTAGAAAACGACAAATAAATATTTGAAGTGAGAAAATTCAAGGGTGCCAGTCCTTTGAATTTATTAGAGTAAGGAAGGCGTGCCAAATCTAAAATTTCACATTTTTTTAAATATAATATTTTTAGTAAATATAGTATTTTGTTTTTCAAAACTAGATAATGTGCATCCAATTTAGACAGCAGTTCTGAGTTTTCTGAGCGTCACAAATTTGACAATCAAAATGATAGCTGGTTGAATTTCCATGAATCTGTCGCCCTTCTGGTTAAGATGCACGCATTAAATTCAGAATTCAGTTAATGAGCGTGAAATTGGATCACAGGAAGTTGAGTTGAAATTCAAATTTGGATGACGGGAATTTACCGAATTACAATTCAAAGAAACTTATCAGGTAAAGGATTCTGGGAAATGATCGCATCTTCAAATGCCAAGTCATTTTTAGCTTTTTAACATTTTTAAATAAGTTTGTCAAACAGTCAGTCTTAGTTCAACTGATGAACTTCCCTTTTCTAAAAATGCATTTTTTTTCTTATTTTTTGCGGTTAAATGACATATTATGGCGCACATACTGTACACACATCTGATGTTTTCTCAGAATTGTGAGAATTGCAACAAAAAAAATCAGAATTGTGAGATAAAAGTTGTAATTACTTAATTTTTTATTATTATTTTGTGGCAGAAATGAGCTTTTCTAATTTCTACAAGTGTCTGCTTAGTGAATAAATGTTAATGTATTGCATTATTTTTTTTATTCAAATTCGACATCTATTTCATACATCAGCTCAAACTGAGGAATTGTATTGCAGTTTAAAAGGCGTTCTCAATTCAATACTGCTGCACAATGGGTTCGATTCCAGAAAACTGCTACTGTGTATTTTATGAGTTCTGGATCATGATCTTCACATCACAGAATGACAGTCAGAATGTAATTCCTCTTCCCAAACACCCAAATAACAGCTTGTTGGCTTACGTAAGTGTGACATTAAAGCACAAAAGGCAATGAACCGCTCAAATTAACCTTTGGCCGAAGACACAAGTCACACAATTCAGCTTTCACTCCTCTACATTCATGCCCTAAAAATTCAGGTCATGAATCACTTCTGCATTTAAATGCGATTGTCACTCGCGGTGTGAACGTGCCCATAGAGGACTGTATTTGTTGTGATGTCACCTTCGTTTTCTCTCAGGCTGCTCTTGTGGAGGATTTCCGAGCCCTTCGTGAGCGTCTGGAGGCTGAGGGGTGTTTTAAAACCCAGCCCCTGTTTTTCATCCTGCATCTGGGTCACATCCTGCTACTGGAGGTCATCGCCCTGATGCTGGTGTGGCACTTTGGAACCGGCTGGATCAACACGGCCATCGTTGCTGTTTTAATGGCTACTGCACAGGTATAATGGACATGTAACAGGTATAATGGACTGGTAACCATAATCCAACGAGGAGTTTTCTTGCAAAGAGACTTCTTCTTGATGCAAAAATACACTGAATGATCATTTTTTTGTTTGTTTTATGTCTATAGTCGCAGGCTGGATGGCTGCAGCATGACTTCGGTCATCTGTCCGTGTGTAAAACCTCTCGGTGGAATCACTTAGTGCACAAATTTGTCATCGGACACCTGAAGGTACCAACATATCCTGCCCAGTCTTCACTATAAAAAATGATCTCCCAGTTTCACAGACAACACTTAAGCCTATTCCTAGACTAAAATGCATGTCTGGGCTGTTTTTACTGAAAGGAAACTGGACTGACTGATTTTTAAAATATATCAGTTCTATTGTTTTGTCTCAAGATGCACATCAGAAGTTTTTTTTCTAAGGCACGATAATAAAACTACTTAAATGTCCCAATTGAACTATGGCCTAATCCTGGCTTAATCTAAGCCTTGGCCGTGAAACCAGACATCTGTTAATTTTAAACATGTAGCGAATAAAGCCAAAGATATCCATTTATAGCCATGTTAAAAAAGCAAAATTTCAAACAATAGTACCCACCTGGAAAAGAATGCGGGGTTTTGAGCCATTGTTTTAAAAATCGGACTTCACGCAGTGTTTCAAAACGTTGGTGCAAAACAGTAAAAGAGCCGCGAAATGAAGACATCTGTTTATAATGACGTTTCGCTTTTTTTAAAAGCTAAATCTAGAAACATCAAATGATAGTATCCACCTGGAAAAGAAGGCAGAATTTTGAGATGCAGTTTATGAGATGAACTTCATAAGAGAGACACTGAAAAGACAAGCCAATTACATCTGTTCATAACGACTTTTCCTGGTATTAGGCCATCCTTAAAAATATTTTGGTTTGCAGTAACAGTAATTAAAAAAAAAAAAAAAAGGATTGGTAGGTCGGTCTATTTTTTTTTCTTCAAGTTTCAACGTAAAAAAAAAAGTACATTTTTGTGATGGTGATGACGTCGGTATGAATTTAAACAAATTAGCATATCGTGACGTCATTGACTGGGTCTTCAACCCGTGCCTTCGGGCGCATCATTGCAAACCTCATTTTGATGCAGGCTATATAGACCACAAACAAATTTAAATCTTTGTCAAAAACATGTTTATTGCATGATTTTCAGGTGAGAAAAAAAATGAGGTACTGTTTTACTTGTCAATGCAACCTACAAATGAGAGAACGTTTACTTTGCTTTCTTGGGTTGTCACTTTTGTGAAAAAAATCCTGTTTGATTTGAGTGATGAGTGTTCATTGAATCGATTGTAAAATGTAATATTTAATGTCTAAAGTTTTATACGCCAAATAACACCAAATATAGGTAAATCCACGGACAACAGGCAGGAGGAATGTAAAGATTCAATATATTGGTAAAGACCAATATTTCTGATGATTTATTGGCGTGAAGTTACGTGCAAAATGACAAACAGGAGTGCAACATTTTCGAAAAACAATAAGCAGAGTGGACTGCCATAATGCAAAACATTTACTGCAGGCTTCAACATGGCTGTGTTTACGATTAAATTTTAACAACAACAAAAAAATCGCATAGGCGATTTTCTTAGGCTATCAAAAAAATATTTTTTCGAATATTCGTCGAATTTAAAATAAAAATCCACATTTGAATGCGCATATGAATTTTAGGTGTGCATTAAGGAAGCTGCCTTAAGAGCCCTGGTACGTGTTCCCTTCCATCTGGCCGCGTGCACAGCTGTGTCTACACAACTTTCAAAGGCGGACGAGCTCGACACGCAGTATCTGCTTTCTCATCTTTCACATCGTGTACGCGCACGAGATGCGATGACAAATATGTGTCAGTAATATTTTGCTCGATGCGCTATCTTGAGCCTCAGAAGAGAAGCAAAAAGCTTTTCTTCACCCTAACTGAAATTATGCATTTAAAATTCGAATACAATTCGAATTTTGATCATATTTAAGTAAAAAATTCGAATTTAGTTTTTTCAGCTATTTTGACAGCCCTAGGCGATTCAAGCCCGACACTGTATGAGACTGAGTACCGGCTGAATTCACATTTCTGTAGTAAAAAGAGAAACATTGTGCAGAAGTATTATTTGCTGTTATGCGTGTTTGTCCGAAGCTGCAGTTGCTGTGTGATGCCTGTTCAAAAAAACAAAACAAAAAAAAAAAAACCTGGACGCGCTCCGAGAAAAGGTCGTTAAAATCATTTTCTTATTTTCGTTTTCGAAACTTGTGTTGGTTGATTTCGTGCTTGATTCGTGCAATAGATTTTTAGAGTGTGACATCCGTGTAAACACAGATGATGTCAAGGTTTTTTTTTTTATTTAAAGAAGATAGCCTTCATTTTTGTATGTAGGCCAAGGCAATCTATATATTTACAATACTTACTTAAATATAATTAATAGTATTTTATTGCGTTTGTATTAGTTGTTTGAAGAGTAAAAAAATAATTGGTCGGTCTTAACGCAAATTTACAATCGGCAAGTCGGTCGGACTAAAAGCAAAAAAAAAAAAAATTGAGTCGGTGCTAAATTGACAGGGTCGGTCGGGTTACGGCAAACAAGAATATTTTTAAGAATGGCCTCAAAAAGCAGAAACGCGTCAAGGCAAACACTAGCATGCACCTGGACAAGAAGGCTGAGTTTCGAGACACAAGTTTTTAAAATTTAAAAAGTTAAAAACACAGTGGGAGACATACAAAGACATCCATCTACGTAGTGCAAGTTTACATAGACAACTATTACAAATCAGCGCAGTGAAAACAAAGCTAAAACACGTTCTGTGTGGACCACCTTTACAAACAGTTTCAGTTTAGGCTTTAGTGTGTCTGCAATTGTAATCTGTTTTTTTGTTTTGTTTTTTTTGCGAAGTCATCCTAGCAGATGTAGGTAATGTGATAGTAGCTCGGCTTCATCCAGGATGTACAGTATAAACATCAGTCAGCGTACAGCAGGTGTTGTGCGACGTGTATTTATTCCACACTGTGCCTTGTATTTTTCAACAGAGATATGCTCTAACTTCTCTACACAAAACTGGACATGTAAACAATATTATGTTCAAAAAGATAAATATACGTGAATATGATTACCTCAATACCAAAAAAATACAAATCTGATTGCTCTGCATTTGGATACAGTTTTTCACATTGTTAGCTTAGCATCATGCTAACGACAAAGCTGGGTCCACCATGTGCTTTCGCACGAGGAGTGATGTTTGTATGGTCATGAAAGTTGCTACATATAAAACATCTAAATTTGTACGAGATTCAGTTGGAAACCTGTTTTGGTCTGTTTGTGTGTCTGATGTTTCGGTGTTCCTCAGGGAGCGTCTGCGGGCTGGTGGAACCATCGCCACTTCCAGCATCACGCTAAACCCAACGTCTTCAAGAAGGACCCGGATGTCAACATGCTCAACGCGTTTGTGGTGGGAAAAGTGCAGCCTGTGGAGGTACAAACACACTATCCGCATGATGCATGCATGAAGAAAATACCTGATTGGGTCTGATTTGACTCTTTCTGTCTGTCTTTACTACAGTACGGCATTAAAAAGATCAAGCATCTGCCTTACAACCATCAGCACAAGTACTTCTTCTTCAGTAAGTCGGTTAATGGCTACAGGGATTTTTACCAGATTCCTACTGGAATGTACATCATAATTTATTTCATAAAGGATCCTAATGAAAATGAATAACAATCAGATAAGATCTTCTTGATAAACTGAAGGTTTTCTGATTTGTACAGTTTGTTTTGAATGCATGTTTTGTGTGCTTAATCCTCCATTAAACAAATATCGCTTAATTTTCATATAATTTATAATAATAGAAATGTACCATTTATGAATAGAAAGTTTCATTTATGTAGAATTTACATAATATAATATAATATAAATATATTTTTATATAAGTGGCATTTTATTTATATATTATTAAATGTTATTTAAAAATATTAATATATAATAATAATATTAAATTCACTGTGACCCAACAGAGCTGTACATAAAATATGTAATACATTAAAATATACTGTAATATATATACACAAACATACATATATAAATTAAATTAAATTAAATTACATTTAGCTGACACTTTTATCCAAAGCGACTTACAGTGCATTCAGGCTTTCAATTTTTACCTATCATGTATATCATATATATATATATTCAATAAAAATGTAAAATATAAATAATATCATATTAAACATATTCACCAAACTTACATTTTTTGCCATATATTAAACATTTGACAATGTGTTATCATTAAGTGTCCCATGTAGCACATTTAATCATGTCTTTTTTGCAAATTTCTTCTAAAAAATAAGTGTTAAATGTCTGTTTATGTGCAGATTATGATTTTCACTCAAAATATCTCCATCCTGTATGACGAGTTATAACCATGCTTGAGGTTTAACACCTTTTTCTGTCGTTGTTTCTCAGTTGGACCGCCTTTGCTCATTCCGGTTTATTTCCAGTTCCAGATCTTTCACAATATGATCTTACATGGTCTTTGGGTGGTAGGTTCCCATGATCACTGTGGCTCTTGCCGTGTTATTGTTGCTGAATGTAATTTTACAGCACTTTCTCATCCTTATCTTATCTCTTCTCGTCATATCTCTTTTAGGACCTCGCGTGGTGTATAAGTTACTACGTTCGATACTTCCTGTGTTACACACAGTTCTACGGAGTGTTTTGGGCGGTGATTCTGTTTAATTTCGTAAGGTAAAACAATCATTTCATCTACAACTTCTGCTTAAAATAAATTTATTTTCAATGTAATATTCCAAATGCATTCTCATTGGCTGCGAAGCAAAATACGACTACTTATAAAAAATAATACCATATATACTAGTTATTTGGACATTTACCACATAAGTATTTTTGGAAATGCCTTGGTATTTGAATATACGAAATAAGTCTACGGTTTTATTTTTACACACTGCTGTGTTTGTGCCAGAGAGAGAGAGCGGTGTGGGCGTGTCCTTCACTCATTACTCTCTCATTGTCTGATTGCTCTAGTCTCCGCCCACTCCTCCTGCACCAATCAGAACGCTGGAGCATTGATTGCTCACAGCTGCTGGTGTGTAAGAGATCATAAAGCTGGCTCAATGTTTCTCTGTGACTGCCAGCCAAAAAAAATTTTGTTTGACACCTATACCAAAAGTTTCCATGACAAATTTATTTCAACAGAAATTAATGGAGACTTAAACTAACTAACTGATAAAGCATGTGTAATGTAGTGCATGTCTTCATCTAAGTGCTCCTCGTTAGTGTTACTTTTTTTATAGCTGACTATTGAGATTTGGACATGAATGGCTTTCCTGAAGTCCTGTCCTGTTGTTTACTAGCCGTTTTATTGACATCTGTCTGCAGTTGAAATGTGCATCGACTGAAAATGGCACTGACCAAAATTTAATCACAATAAAAGATGTACAAAAAAATGAGAAATCAGTGTTTGCACAGTTGACATCTTTACCTGTTGTGGTTTATCGTGTTCATGTGCACCAAATAGACATTATCAAAATGCAACATCAGAGAAGGGTTAGTTAAACATTATCGTCTCTACCGAACTCTTTCAGCCACAACTGAATATTTCTGGTTGCCAAAATGTTGGTGCATCACTGATTTCCCCATCCACTAATTTTCCATGATATTTTCTTTAAATGTTCTACAGATTTCCTCATGTTTTAAATAAATATGTAAAATTGGGTAAAAACTACCCATATATCAAATTACCATGGAATTACCACCGGATACCCCCCCAAAAAAGACTAAAGTATTTCTTTTGAGAGAGAATATGTTGATTTGTATAAGAGCAGTAGTATCATGTGAAGTGCTCTGATGCTGTCAAAGCCATTCAATTAGTGTATGTTTACATGCCCTGCTCATTTTTGTCAATGGAAATGAATTCAATCTGATTTCAGATTCAGAAAGTTGTTTAAACGAACCCCAAGACACCTTTTAACCAAGCCCCCCCCCCAAGCTCAGTCGGATTGAGTGAGGTGTTTGCAAGAAGGCTTTTCAATCTGATTGAGCCGTCAATCCATTTATCAACAATATTAGGTTACATGTAAACATAGCTAATGGTTACCGCACCACCAATTCCTTTGGGTGACTTAAAGTTGATATTGTATTTTAGTGTAACACAATCTAATTGTGAGATCCTGGTTAGGGTACAGTCACATGATTGTGGTGTTCCTGTGGGCCGCAGGTTCATGGAGAGTCACTGGTTTGTGTGGGTGACCCAGATGAGCCACATCCCCATGAACATCGACTATGAGAAACACCAAGACTGGCTGAGCATGCAGGTACATTCTGAGCCGTCACAGCCGCACTGGGTTTAAGTCATTCTACCATACCCATTCTATGCATTTCTGTCATTTAGTTGGTTGCAACTTGTAACATCGAGCAATCCCCCTTCAACGACTGGTTCAGCGGACACCTCAACTTTCAGATCGAGCACCAGTAAGAAATACAAAAGTGTGAAAATGGCTTCAGTTTATCTTTGGAATTTCACAACTGTGCCTTTTTCTTGTTCCAGTCTCTTTCCCACAATGCCTCGGCACAATTACTGGCGCGCCGCTCCACACGTGCGAGCGTTGTGTGACAAATACGGAGTCAAGTACCACGAGAAGACATTGTACGGGGCCTTTGCTGACATCATCAGGTATGATGCACACCTAAAATCTCACGGTTTCACCTTCAAAATAAGCTTTTGCTCTGAACTATTCCTTAAATGAAACATTGACAACAAATTTAACAGTCTGCCGTGGTTGGGGTCAGTTTGGCCAACACTTAATTTTCAAACTGCTGTTTATGCCGTTTTATTTTTTTCATGAAATTTGGTGAAAATGTCTCATTTAGGGACATGAATGTGCATGCAAAGTTTTAACAGATGTATTTTGTAATTTTATGACTTTGTGTTTGGGTCTTACTGGCACCCCCATAGACCCACAATGAGGCAATCAAAATTGGTTCAAATAAAATATGAAAATATATAGATTTTTTTTTTTTTACAAAATCGCTTAAATGCATAAAGTAATAAAACAAAATAATCATAATTTGTTCATTATGTATTATATCAAATGCCTGCAAAAGGTCCCAACGGCCTGAGTTTTGTTTTTACACTTTACAGTGCGATTATAATTCTTGTTTAATATTGATTAACATTTAATTCAAATGCCTTTTGATATTTGAAGAACACGTGGACATCAAAACATGCAAACTTGGAGCGAGGGTTTTAAACTTTTTTTTATTTTGAAGTTTTTAAGAACATTTAGCATATTTAGAAAGATAATTCTGTATTCTCCTGTGTTGGCTTGGGTTTATAAGTGACTTGCCTTATAATTCTAATAGAAATGTGCACATTATTCACAGATGAACGTTAAAAGCAACTCAGACTCACAGCAGATGCAAAGATGGAGTTTGAGACGCTCTGCATGTAAATGATAACTATTTGTGTGGAGCAGCATTTACTATGAACGGATTATGACTATGCTTTATTGTGATTTTTAAATGGTTCACGAAGATCATGTTCCATGAAGATATTTAGTAAATTTACTACCGTAAATATTTCAAAACTTATTTTTGATTAGTAATATGCATTGCTAAGAATTCATCTGGACAACTTTAAAGATGATTTTCTCAGTATTTAGATTTTTTTTCACGCTCAGATTCCAGATTTTCAAATAGTTGCATCTCTGCCAAATATTGTCCTCCTAGCAAACTTTACATCAATGGAAAGATCATTTATTGAGCTTTCAGATTATGTATAAATCTAAATTTAGAAAAATTGACACTTAAGATTGGTTTTGTGGTCCAGGGTCACATTTATGAAGGATTTGTACTTATTTAAATTTTGTGTGCATATCCTGGCAGATGTTTCAGCTCTAACTGTTCCTTTACTCTTCTCTCAGGTCTTTGGAAAAATCTGGAGAACTCTGGCTGGATGCGTACCTCAACAAATAAAACCGCACTTCTGTTTGCATTTAAAAAATAAATAAAAAAATGAGCAGAATCCACCAATCAGAGACAGCATGTCACAGACTTGACATTAAAAAGTGTAACTAAAAGACCAGTCAATCAGATAGCTAAAATGATGCATAGCACTTTTGTTTTTGATATTTAAAGGGTAATTGTGGCACTTTGAATGTGTTTTAAAGAGACTGATCAGAGAGATATGGGTCTTGCTCCTAATAAAGTATATGAAGGTACATGAATGTGCATGATCGTGCCTGAAAGTCATGTTATTGCTGGATTGCAATCGCTGAAATTTAGATTTAGAATAGTTTCTAGATGCATTGAATATTTTGAGGATAATTTCTGAGGTACCATTTTTTAGCAGTCATTTATTTCTTAAATTTACAATACAGAGATTTTTGTTTTTATAAATAACATTCGGAGAAACTAGCTGGATAATACTAAGAGGTTGTACTTCTGGTTTTATATGACATGATTTCATACTCCTGGTAACCAATTAAACTGATTCAACCTCATCTGCGTGTTTTTAAAGTGTCTCAATTGTGATTGAACTACATCCTGAAGGATCAAAATCTCTACATGCCCTTTATACAAATTAAAACACTTGTTGCGTGTTGACAAAGGAAAGAAGTGCATGAAATCCAGCTGATAAATCTACTGTTCTCGCGTCATTCATTCGTCACAACTATCAGCATCAGAACATGTGATGAGACTGAATTTAGCACATTATTTACATTTTCGTTTCTTTCAAAAACAGAAGTCACAGATGCAATCATACATCAAACCCAAGAAAACAATCACTCCGCTCAATCTTATGGACACGGGTGAATCTCACCGGTAAACATGTACGGGTCACAAAATGATCCACAAGAAATATGTATATTTAGCTTAAATTACATACATTTTTGAATTTCACCTTAACTTAATTTTTTTTGAGTGTTTTTGAATTGTAAAACATGAATGCATGACAGTAATTGTATTGCTTTTCATTTATACTGATATTGTTTATGTATTTGTGAACGAATCTTAAAAAAATCATCAAAAACATAATGTCTGCAGTACTTTGAGAAATTGACAAAAATGATGCAAAAATGTTAATGATCCTAAAATAGTCTATTTCTATGATAGTCCTTTTGTTTTTGAGGTGAAAAGCCATTGCACTGATATTTATTTATACTGATTATTACTTGTTTTCATTTTTTGTATTAATCATTGCCTAAAAATTTAACTTTGAGCAATGGTGGTTAAAATGACAAATTCAGAAACAACAAAAAAAAGTTTTTTTATCATAGTCAATTTTTTTCTTATAATTTTGAAGCGTGACCTGTACATGTTTTCATGAGACTCAACGATATATTGTTTCCATGCCATAGAGAGCCGTATAAGCGTACAAATATTTTCCAGCATGAACAAGATAATGTGTGTGGATAAATTACAATAAGGTCCGAACATACACTTATAATAAAAAGCACCAGGAATAAATATACAATTAGAAAAGATATTGGATTAGACATTTGGTCGACGATGTGGCAGAATCTATATCATCTAACTTCATTGGTGAGTTTGGTTGATGGTTACTGTTGCCAGGTGACCATTTGATTGACAGTCCATGTGAGCATTCAGGCAGATGCAATTTTCTCTTGCTGTTTATTCAGAATCTCCTGCAGTTCTGTATCTCCTCGACTCTTCTGATGGAGGGAGAAAGCCAAATGAGAAGAGTTCTGTGGTGTTTAGCAGTACATGTATCATATTGTGTATGAAGTGCTTCTGACCTCTAGCTGTGCTTTCTGGACGGTGATCTGGCTGTAGACGCGAGATCCCTCGTCTCCACAGACAGCCTTCAGGTTCTCTTTATTCAGAGAGAAGAGCTGAGAGCCCGTCAGGATTCCCAGACGCTCCACCGTCCTGACAGACAGATGCATTATTTCTCAATTATATAACTTTTTTAAAGATCTCGTGAAATCAAACTGCCTTCAATTAGCAACAGCAAAGTAAAGCTGTCAAATGTGTTGTTGTGTTTTAGGGTTTGACAAACTAAAGGCTATGGGTACATTTAAAAAAGGAACAAACCCTTCAATATGTCCCGATGCAGCTTCTGATTTCAATGAGAAACTTTCAAATGGAAAAAGATGCACCTGATGTGCATGGGATCTTTTTTTGATTATTCCATTTTGTTTACTATAGTTTAAGTTTTTAAGTTTAAAAGCTTTAATGAGCTCTTAATAAATATAAAAATATATTTTTTTAAATAATTTTTTCATAGTTTAGAAGGCTTAAAGTGTTCTCAAGGGGAAAAACATTTTATTTTGGTTTAATGTTTCATTTTAGGATCAATGATTTTTTTTTTTTTATAATAATGTTATTTTAGTAAATTCTTCTTAGTTTCATATATATTTCAGTTTAGAATTATTTTTATTTAAATTTCTTTATTTTAAAAGGCTTTGAGCTCTCAGTATAAATATGATTTTATTTTTTTATCTTTATTTCTCATAGTTAAGAAGCCTTAATGAATTCTAAGAAAAAAATATATATATATTTTATTTTATAAAAAAAATTATCAGAATTTAAATTCTTTATATTCTAGAAAGATTGAGTTCTCAGTAAATACATTCTTTTTATTTGAATTTATCTTAGCTTCTTTTTTCAAAAGATCTCTTTATTTGAAATCATCTTTACTGAGTTCTCAGATAAAAATAAATAAATATATATATTAATATTTATTCATAGTTTAGGATTGAGATTTCAGTAAATATATATATATATATATATATATTACATTAGGAGACTCAAGGAGTTCAGTGTAAAAGCTATAGATTTGACTCACGGTTTGGAGAAGCCCTTGGCATGGAGCCAGGCGCTGACCTCGGCCGGGTTGGAGTTAAAGGTCAGCGGGACAGCAGACTGACGCACCACTTTAAAGTTCCTCGCAGGCTGTTGAACCTTATTACCAGTGATCAACATGAGCAGCTCATCGTTCACTTTGTCCATCTGTTGAGAGTGACCTGAGAACAGTGATGGAGAAACACGTCAAATACACACTCTCAGAGGTTTTCTTCTGGTCATATTTGTCAAAACTCACCGTCTTTGTCACTGCCCAGTGAGCTGGAGGGCGACTGTCCTCGGTATGACTGCATGAGAGTGGCAGCAAAACAAAATCATGATTAATTAGTATTTTTAATGATCAAAAATGTCCTGTTTTTCTGCTGCTTTAGTGTGTACATGTGTTTACCGGACTATAGGGTGTTCCTGGACTGTATGGCGGGTCAATAAAAGCATGAGGATCCTCAAGTTTCACCACATCCAGGATATTATAGGGCACATATCCCGCCTGTCCGCTCCGGTTCCTCAACTTCCACCACTGCTTATCATCCTCCAGCACCTTAAAACACACAGTTCTAGTTCTTTCTTTCATAACACAACTTGTATTGCACTTAATTTTGCAAGGTGCTTTTTATCAAAGTAAGAGTATCGAGCTATAAAATGATTGTGAATTTCAGCCCAGATCCGTTTATCTTTAGGGAATTTGATGAGAAATTATGAAAACACTGACTTTTGAGACTTTGGCTTGTTGGCACTATTTGAGAAACTCTAGAGGAAACGTATGAAGTTGCTATTTTCACAGGAGACTCGAGTGAAAAACTCCATGAGAGCACAGTGTAATCTCATTGCTGTCTTTGAGAAGATGTTAAACGTGATTTATTAAACTATTTTTCATTCTTCATACCTCCAGAACTTCATCCTGAAGCACCGACAGCTCGTTTGCATTACGTGCCACAAAGTGGTAGCGGATCTTTGCATACTTGCGAGAAGCAGGAGGCGTCGAGAAAGACCTGAAAAAAAAACGTGAGCAGCCAAAAAATAAAGGATTTTAATCTTTTTTTCTACAGTTCAAAACCTCAAAGTTACTCAGATCTGACAACTCACTCACCCGTTTGAAGAGATCGATGACTGTGATCCAAAGAACTGACATGGAAAAGAGAGAAAAGATAAAATGCAATTAATACAGAAAAGAGAGATTTTCACACACAGGAGATCGTGACTCATCTCTCTCACCTCTTTCGGTCTGTATTCTGTCTTCACCGGTGCACCGGCGCTCTCCGTCTCCCACGAGGACGACCGGAATAGTTCAACCGGAGGCTCCCACCCATTCCGGAATTTTGGGACATACAGAGAAGCGCACTGATCTTTCGGCCAATCAGCTCTAAGATACACAAAGACACGCCCAGAATTAAACAACGTGGTAAAACATGCCATGACTGATGCTAATTAAGAGAATTTATCTATTCATTCGTTCTTTCTAGAGAGATAACATTTAACATATCGCATAATACCTCATATAATAATAATAATAATATCAGCCATTAAAAAACACACATTGGTTGTTCATTAGTCAAAACTGCTAAAATAAAAACCTTTCTAATAACACAGGTAATCCTGTTTGTTTAAGAGAATTTTGGGATTCCCGAGAGGGAACGACCATCATCTGATACAGAGAAAAAAAGCAAGCATTGGCTGATTACGCAGATCAATGTTTCACCACTAACACACACATCCACAGCGGTTGAATCATCACCTGGGCCGTGTCCAGCCGTCTCCCAGCAGCTCAAAGATGGTCATCTCTTTGGGAGTCAGGTGTCCTCTCAGGAAGTCCACTGTGTCTCGGGACAGGTGAGGAGAGATGACCACACGCGGCAGCTCAGGACTGCCACAACCCTGCAGTATCTGAATACACAGACAAAAGTGTTTTTGTAATCGAGAGCTGTGTACAAAGTGTACACATTATAATTGGATGAACCCTGAATGAGCCATTGCAAAATAACTGTTATACACCATTGCATTCTGTTATAATACCAAACAGGATGCTGATTATTAATATTATTATCACTTCTACTACTAATATATTTCTTGGTGTAACAAATTATTGTGCTACTATCATTTACAAGGGCATTTTGTTGCCAGTGTTTATTTATTTATCTTTTAGGGTCATTTATACTTCTATTTGCATTGTTAATTACCTTTAACTTTACTTTTAAATCCAAAAAGTTGTCTTTTAGTGGTGATATTAGCATTTATTTAGTCTGATGGTTGAACTCTATTCCTAAATTTCTGTTCCGTAATAAACCAAAAGAGGTTTTGTTTTGTTTTGTTTTGTTTTGTTTTGTACATGTGCATGTGCATGTGCATGTGCACGTGCTCAGTTCCTCACCAGTTCTAGAGGTCCAAACAGGAAGTGCACGAGCTCTGCAGCGCTGGGGTTCTGAATGTGTTTCTTCAGTTTGGCCTGTAGAGGGCGCACACAGACCAACACTTCACTCACTCACGCTCTCTTTCATGAAGCAGAGCAGAATTCATTTGTGTATTCTGTTCATAAAACAATCCTTACATCAATTTTCATTTGAACTAAAAACAACATTTTGTAACCTGCTCTTGCTTCGTTCAGCGTTTTGTAACGTTTGTTTCAAAAGTTTGAATTTGAGTGCACACATTCCAGATGATCTTAAACCACAGCCGTTCTGCATGAATTAAAGCATTGTGTATTTATGTTTAAGGGCGTTTTCAGTTTAGAAGCATCAAAAGAGAGTGAAACCCACCAGCAGATTGAAAGAGAGTTTCAGCTTCTGAAGACAGTCGATAAACTCGCCTTCTGATGGAGGTTTAGCTCGTAGCGTTAGCATTCCCTCTGAAACACACACGACAATCATGTTTGTTCAGCGAAGATATTTATTGTTTTCCCAAGTATAAATTAGCTAATAAGTGATTATATTGAGGGAATAAATGAAAGGTGTTTTAAATCAAATGCATATGTACCTGCAGGGCCTCTTTTCTTGTTTTTCTTGCTCCTGTTGCGCTGGTTAAGTTGCGCAAAAGCCTCTGCCACTTTATGAAGACGTGCAACGAAGATCTCGATGTCGTCTAGAGCGCAGTTCAGGATTTGCTTAATGACAAACACAGAGTGAAAACGCACAGCCTGAGTTACAGCATTACACATGGTCTAATGTACTAACCACAAATCTGATACACTCAATGCTGTGTGTGTGTGTGTGTGTGTGTGTGTGTGTGTGTGCAGATATCCAGTGTTATCCAGGCACTCACCACGTCCTTCTCGATCCGCTGGGCCAGTTTCATATTGGACTCAGGGTCCTGCATCGACAATTCATCTGGGACAAATACACAGAGTGTTTAAGATCAATGCATTTATCGCAAATGTAAGTACATAAGTGTTTTGTGTCTGTGTGCTTGGCACCTTTCATGTCTGTAGCTGCTACGCGACCTTTGACCCCAGGGCCAGGACTCCTAGGCTCAGAGGCCGGGATGATGGTCTCCCGGTGGCGTTTCATCTTTTCTTGGTTCATTCTGATGGAGAAATGAGAAAGAGAGGATTCATGTGCTCCAAAACCTAATTAGCAGCCGACTTATATAAGTCAACAACTTTAAAGATGGGTAATTTTGGCCAAAATCTTTTGAGAAGGCAATCTTTTTGTAATGAAAAATATGTAATTTCTAATTGTATGCCCAAAAAGATCAAATTCTAAGAGCTTGTAATGCAAATCAATGGCATCTTTATAACAGTATAGCAGACTACTTATATAAAATGCTTATAAATATCCGTTGTCACTCTGTCTCCCAAAGATGTCTTCGTAAGGTGATATTTAAATGCTTCGTTCAATGATCAAAGCTTTTTAAAAATGTTTTTGTTTATATGTGTAAAACAATGCAATGCAATACAATGACCATTAAGAAATTAACCTCCATCAGAAGCCTGATGGATCGTGTTTGATGGATCGTATGTTTCTAAAAGATGAGGTATGGATAACCTAAGTAACTAAACCGGTTACTTCAGTCTTGTAAGTGTTCATCCTGAAATACTAACAATATAAAAGTTATCCTCAAGCTTGCTTAATAAAAGTCAGTATGAAGACACGGAAGATGTTTTCACAACTGTAATAAAAGGCCATTTGCTTGCTATAAAAGTATAATCTATCAATCAGACAATAGAAGGCATGCAGTGTTTGTGTAAAACAGGTTTTCAGCAAGGTTTTGGCCATATTAATAATTTAGAGGCCTTAGAAATGTGTGTATCAAATATGATACAGTAGGCTTTATGAGGTTAAACGTCAGAGGAACCACTTAGCAATGGCCTAAAATGACCTAAACACCCTATCCTTTAATGATAGCTAATTTTGGCCAAATTATACGCTTTGTCTCTCCAGCACGTAATTTTCAGAGACAATCCCTTCATGCATTGTGAAGAGCTCAGGTGGTGGAGAATGTGGGCACTGTTGATTATATAGAACTAAACCAATGCTGAAATGTATAAAAATTGTTTGATCCAGTTAAAAATGTACTTAATTCTCAGTATTTTCCTATTTTATGTGAATAGCTTTGTTAGCTTAGCAACATGCTAACTCAAACTATTGAAATCAATTGTGCAATTGTGAATCACATCTCCTTCTCATTAGTCACAAGGCTGCATTGGTTTTCAGTTAAGTTACCTAAGTAGAGAGCTAATGTGTGTGTGAATAGCTGTACGGTCTACTATCTCTGATGACCCTGGAACCATGTTTTTAGGAAGAAAATCACACCGGTTCCAAAACACAAGTGTGCATGTGACCAAAGCCTTTACTATTTGCTGATCCTGTTACGGATGTCTGCAGAGACTTGGTTTCAGTCACTCTGGCTAGTAATTTAAGTAAGTTATTTAAAAACCACTCCAGTAGCATTTGTTGGTATCTATGAGAGCTGGGACTCACTTTAGCGTCTGCGGTCGCATCTTCTTGCCGCGTGTATTGTCTCCCAGAGCGCTATCAATGTCAGCGTGCACCATCTCGGCCTAAACACAACCACACACACAGATCCAGTGAAAACAGCTCTCGATAGTGTTTATCCTGCAAGGGTGTAAAGGTCCATTTTGGGAGGTCTCACCTCTACTTCGTCGCAGTAGAAGAAGTGAATGTCTGGTTTGTGTTGTTCATTGTCGTGACAGACGAACAGAAGGATGGAAGGATATCTGGTCTGGTTCAACAGCGTCTGACAGTGATGGACCGTGGCCAGAGGAAAGTTTTCAAGCTCTTCCTGAGATAAGGAACGAAGAATTAGACTGATCTTCAATATCACCTAACCCTAAAGTGCTTGTTAAAAAATAGACAAACAAAGAACAAAAAGTAGTAAATATATATTGTATATTAAATGTGAAATTTTAAATGTAAAAAAAAAAAGATTAATATAGTATATAAACATATGAATTACATACAAAACTGATTTCCAAAACATAAATAAATTTACTTGGAACTGTTCATTTTTCTCAGAAATGTTAATTTAATTAAATTCAATTTAATATTTTTAATTTTATTAAATTAAAACTTTTTTTTGAATGAAACTCAACAAATAAAATTAAATTAAATCATTTTAAAATTAAATAATTTCTGTAAATATGGAAAAAAACAAAAGACACTCACAACCCTCGACCCTGAAAACGATGATTATGATCCCTAATGAGTTCAAAGATCTAGTAATGTTGCCATTTATGGTCACAAATTAGCAGAGTAATGGCAGCACAATCACAATCGATTCACACGGACGAAACGTTCCCTATCCAGTTATTCCAGATCAGATTTCACTTGGATATAGGGTTAGAGGAGGCTTTGTTAAATGAACAGGTGTGGAACATGCTAATGTCTTCAATCGGTTCTCATTTCAATGACCTCAAGTAGGTTTATTTTTTAACTGAACACTTAAGATGCAAACTAGTACGGTTGCGGTTGTAACGCCCATAAATTAGTATACTTTGTGTAAATGTAACTTTATTAAATACTTAAATACATGACTGACAACTGTTTTCTGTTGCTGTGTGAACGTGGCCCATGATGAATGATTACAAAGACAAAAAATATTTTCTTTGCAATAACAAATACCAATGAATCATTCACAAAAGGACAAGGACCATGGATTAAGAAAGTAAATAATGTCAATTTAGAACTAATATTGACTTTACAAAGGCAATTTTTTTTACCTATGTATGCACACAGGGAATGATCCTGCTCACCTTGGTTTCGGAGTCCAGGAGTTTGATGGATTTTTCCGTCACCTGCAGCAGCATTTCCTGTGTCCAGATTTTGTCTTTGGAGTCCAGCAGCTTCAGCTTCTTGATTGCATCGTCTACTGTAGCAATGGACTCCGATTTATCCATGATGAACGTAGACAGGTGCTGCAAACACAAAAGAAAAGGAAAATGGAAATTTTGAGGAACTTGAAAGGAACATAAGTAACCTTTTTAAGCATTCATGAATATAACTGCATAACATGTGCAAAACTTGATCAGTTATTCAATATTCTCTATACAGTAAATGTCTCACAGTTCACTATATACAAAAAGGAAAAAAACAAGAAAAAATGTGTGCATTTAGACTATTATTTGTAAACACAATGTATGTGTTTCTGTGCTTCTATGCTGACTACAAAAACTAAACAAATTTGAGTTTCTCTCCATTTAATTCCATTGCATTCTAGGAGAAATGGCTTAGATATTGCCCCTATTGTCAAACTAAACATTTTTTCTTTCTGAAAGTCATTGGGTGTTGCTCTTAAAGGAACTGATTGTCAGTGTGTGTGTGTGTGTGTGTGTGTGTGTGTGTGTGTGTGTGTGTGTGTTGGTTGGTGTACGTTTACGTGTCACAGTACTATATGACAAAAATTTTCCCATCAAAAAGAACTAATTATTCAAAGCATCATGCTTGATTCATAAGCAGATTAAGTCTTGTCACGAGTTATGTTAGGGAAGGAGATCTCAGCATGGCTTCAACAGGATGTAATCAACCAACGTTCAACTGCACAAAGAGAAAGTTTAACTTTGCTTGTGTTGGGATGGCTGTCCATGTTTGCACACATACAGTACAGTCCGTTTGCGAGAGAGTAGGTCAGTGATGTCCATGAAGCTGTTTGAACTCAAGCTAATGGGAATCACTTCAGTTCATTGGTCTGAGGTGATGGATCAAAACACACCATTATAAACAATATATACAAGGTTCTTTAGTGGGTTTTAGGTTTAGAAGAGAAACTTATTTTTATTAAGAACCACCCAAACTCCCTGGTAACGTTCAAACACATCCAAACACCATAGACCAAACACCTACAATTGCCCTTAAACCACCCAAACACCCTGGTAAAAACCTAACAATGCCCTAAAACAACTCAAAACCCTAGCAACTACTCAGACTTGCCCTAAAACCACCCAAACACCACACGAATGCCCTTAAACCACTCAAACACCCTAGCAACCCACTTAAACCACTAATATAGCCTAGCAAACACTCAGAATTGCTCTAAAAACACTCAAACACCATAGAAGCCAACTGGAATTGCCCTTAAACCACCCATACACTCTAGCAAAAACCTAACAATGCCCTAAAACCACTCAAATGCCTTAGCAACTACTCAGACTTGCCCTAAAACCACCCAAACACCATACCAACACCCTTAAACCACTCAAACACCCTAGCAACAGAATTGCCCAGCAAACACCCTAGAAACCACCTAGAATTGCCCTTAAACCACTCAAACACCCTAGCAACCACTCAGAATTGCCATTAAACCACCAAAACACCCTTGCAAACACATAGCAATGCACTAAAGTGGGGCAGTCTAATGGTTGGAGAGTCTGACTTATGACCCAAAGGTTGAGTTCGAGTCTCAGGTCCGACAATGATTGACGGTGGGGGGAGTGAAAGTACAGCGCTCTCTTCCACCCTCAATACCACGACTGAGGAGAGACCCCTTGAGCAAGGCACTGAACCCTCAACTGCTCCCCGGGCACGGCAGCAATATGGCTGGGTCACCATACTTGGTCACACGTCACTTCACTCAATCACTACACTAAAACTACTCAGAAACCCTAACAACTACTCAGACTTGCCCTAAAACCACCCAAACACCCTAGAAAACACCTAGTATTGCCCTTAAACCCCTCAACACCCTATAAAACACATAGTATTGCCCTAAAACCACTCAAACACCCTAGCAACCACCTCAAATTGACCTAAAACCAATCCTAGCATTGCCTCTAAACCCCCTAGCAACCTCCTAGAAATACCCTTAAAAACAACCCAAGGAACCTCAGCCTCTTGGCAGTGAGTTCTACAAGATATTTTCTACGGAAAATGTCAAAATCCAATAATTAACTCCAGACATCCAAGAGATCGTTATGCTCCTTTGGCCAATACTCAGAATAATATTCACATCAATTATTAAACCAAAAATATTAGACTCAGATTTCTGTGACATGATGCTTCTGATATCTCAAGTTTACAAGCATTCAAGACCTGATATGACTGCTGCTGGCAAGGGTGTTTATCAACTTTATCCGTGTGTGAGAGCGAGAAAAGGAGATAAGAGAGACGATATAGTCTTTACAATGAGCGAAGGGGGAAAGTGTGGAAAAATAGACTGAGCAAAATTATGCATCCAGATCAGAACAAAGTTCAACAGAACGTCTCAAATCAGGCCTGGATCAAAGTGTAGTTTTATTAGCACAGTGATAACATACTTGTGCAAGGCTAATTTGCTCGTTCTGCTGGGTTCTTTTAGGTTGTGTTGCATAAAATGCACTGCTGCATTTCGTCAAATCAAATTTGAGGACTGTGACTATCCATTGTATAATGCAGATTTCAGAACACA
Source organism: Carassius carassius (assembly GCF_963082965.1). Classification (NCBI taxonomy): domain Eukaryota; kingdom Metazoa; phylum Chordata; class Actinopteri; order Cypriniformes; family Cyprinidae; genus Carassius; species Carassius carassius. Next base: position 1,618,393 of record NC_081804.1, on the reverse strand, counting down.
GATTGCTTAATCAGTTCAGATGGAGGTTAACTCTGCCCTGACAAATCTCTGCAGTTATCGAGTGACCTACCTGTTTTTTTTACAATATCAAGTCATCGTGTTAAATATTAAGCCGAACACTGTGGTGAGGTTCAGCTAATCAATAAGCTCAGAGAGAATTAAGAAACAGAATTGAAAGGCTCAAGACAAAGAAAGTTTTGAGTCTCGCTCACCTGCACATGATATTGCGACGTCTCTTGCATGATGACGTTCGAGTTTGAGTACTTCTTTCGTTGCTCTGAAAGAAATAGAGAAACAAACACGGACATATGAGACACTATTCACAGACTTGCTAGAGGAAAAAGACACTATCTGTGTTTTGACTGTTTCCTCATATGTAAAGTCTTTTTTTTTAGATAGATTCATGCAATGGATATAAATCCTCAAGTTGAGCATTCACACAGAACACAAACTAACCTGAATAGTGCCACATTTTGGCGTAAGAGGACCGTCTAGATCACTTAAAAGAGACGTTTCATGTGCACGAACAGAGAAACCGATAAAACACCAGTCAACATTTGCATTATGAACATGACACATCAATGCAGTTAGCGATATAATGCTTGTTCGCTGTTTTTTATCAACAAAACAAGATTTATTTATTTTTTAAAAACCTTTGACTCCTAACAAGGAAAAAAAATTCTCATTCCTACCTTTCAAATCAATTAATTAACTTCCTGTCTACAAATGTGCATTAAATATCTCCATTGTTTCACTTGCGTAAAAATGTGTTGCCTTCCACCAGTAATGCTACGAACTGATGGACTTATGGACAGGCTGGGAATCGTGTTTCACCTGCCTCTTTTATTCGAGGTCAAAGGTCAAACTGTGTAATACATACCCCCATACCCAACTTCAATATCATATCGTTGTTTGTTTTACAGCAGTCCTATTAAATCAGCTCAGCATTGCGTCTTTTACAAAACACTCAACAACACGTTTGCTTTAGCTTGTTAAGACAGATCAACTCAAACAAATTATAGTGCACATATGTTGCTCTTTTAGGCTCAGGAGAGTTTTAATTGCAAACTGCAGCAAATCTGAGCAAGTTTGAGCCATTCTTGAGATCTCATCTGATCTCTTGAAAAGAAATGAATCACAAAAACTTCAGACGTCTCACTCAGGCAAACACTTGACGACTACAGTAAATGGCTCGTTTAAGGTTTAAAAGCCATTTAACAGACGTGTTAAGTTTAGTTCAAGGGTAAAGAGCAGAATCAAAGACGGTTCTCTCTTGAAAACATGTTTTAGTGCTGAACTACAGTATGTTTATGGTGTTCTTTGGAGGTCTCACTGTAAGAATCCTGATAACAAGGTTATGTTTAAAATGTTACAAAACAGTATGGATGGGTGGCATGTTGTCATGGTGACTGAATGTTTTTGAGGGTTGTCAATCAAAAGTGATGCATGAAATATGAATGAATCACTACATATGTGTATGTGACTAAATTATTATTTAATGATGAATAATATTTATTAAATGTAATATTGTAATAATTATTATATATATATATATATATATATATATATATATATATATATATATATATATATATATATATTTATGGGGCATTAAGATTTCTTTTATGTTTTAATGAGTTACCTGCTTAGCAAGGCTACATTTATTTGATAAAAAATACAGTAAAATTGTGAAATATTATTACAATTTAAAATCTATCTAATCTAAAAATAAATATTTTAAAATGTAATTTATTCCTGTGTTGCTCCGCTGTATTTTCAACATCATTCCTCCAGTCTTCAGTGTCACATGATCTACAGAAATCATGATAATATGCTGATTTGCTGCTCAAACAAACATTTCTTATTCATATCAATGTTGAAAACAGTTGTGATGCTTCGTATTTTAGAGGAAACCTTTTTTTTCAGGATCCTCGGAATAGAAAGTTCAAAAGAACAGCAATTATTTGAGATAGATTTTTTTGTAATTGTATTGTAAATGTCTTTAATTTCACATTTAAGTACACTAAACTGAAACTGAATTGAGAGATAGTGATAGCAGGAGAGGGGTCATTGGCCTGTGTGGATCTCTGGGGTTAAGTGACCAGAGCTAATCATTACCTCTAAATGAGCACGCATTCTTATCAGCTGCTTTACGGGAATCACATTTCAGAGCTACATTCTTTCACACCCCTCCTCCAGCACATCCTCCCTTTATCTCTCTCCAGGAAGTCTTCTTCACACTCTTTTCTCTCCTCCTGCTGGATGGAGAGAGTCTTTGGAGCACGCCGTCTTTGTGAAAGTCGAGCTGCGTGCATGAGTTATTCATGTCTGACATTTACTCCAAACGCTTCGCAGCTTGTCGACAGCTCGCAACGAGGGAGATTTAGACATTGCACGGGACGAGCTCCAGCCTTTCACAATTCTGGGTTGACAATAATTGTCATGCCAATTCAGCTATATGAAAGATTACCATCTTAGCATTAAAATTAATGTTTTTCTCCAGGTAATTCATTGTAAAAAATATATGTTTTTTTGTTACTTTTTATTATTTTTGTCTTGTTTTCCAATAAAAAAAATGTCTAAACATTCTTAAAAATCAAGATAATTTTACTTCAAATGCAAAAGAATGTTGAGTATATCTGCCAATGAGCTCAGAAAAATAACCGTAACTGAAAGGGCTTTAAGCATGAGGTCTTGTACGTTTGATAATAAAAATTCTCGTTTTCTGAAACATTGTTGCTTCTCAAGTTAATGCACCTTGATTTTAAGAATATTTAAATGTTTCACTGGAAATTTAATCAAGTTTAATTTTCTGGCAGATAGTCATTCTTGTTTTAAGCACAAAGTCATTTCATTTTAATGTCTTGGCATTTTAGTAAAAATATCTTGATTTAAGAAGGTTTAGATGTTTTACTGAAAAACTAAAACACTGAGTAGTAGTGTTGTTGTTTCTTGTAGATTTTAGGTCTGACTGAATGTATGACATAAGCACATTTCTTCTCCTCACAATGTTTATACTCTCCAACTTCAGTCTGCAACCTGATGGCACTTTAAAGCACAAAAACGTCAGTTTAAATAAGAATAAAAGATGGCCTTCGGTAGAAAATCCCAAAAAAACTTTGACCCTCAAACACATATTTGCACTCACACACACACACACACACCGTCAGGCAAGCGCTGTCCTAACGTGACTGCTGGAGGTCCAGTAACACAATCTCTCTCACCTCTGCATGTCTCTCACCTATCTCTCTTTCACAACATGCACAGCTGTTTTTCTCTGTTTGACTTTCTTTCTTCTGTGGAACACAAAAGATGTTCTGAAGAACTTAAATGTACTTACATTTTATGCATAGACAAAATTAAACTCAGAGATGTTTCAAAATCTCTTAGTTTATTCTGCAAAAAATAGTTTGGAATGACCTGAAGGTCAATAAAATATATTTTTTGTGAACTTTTGTAAATTTTCATATTTTGTGAACTTTCTTTAACAGAAGTTTAAACACCCATTTGTTTTATATTACAATACTGTTCAAAATGTAAAGGTCTTTTTTCCCCTTCATTTTCATTGCAATAATTATTGCAATTACTTATTAAATTAAATTAAATTTTAAAAAATAAATTAAATTGTAGAAAAAAATTACATTTAAAAAAATACATTACATTTTAAAAAATAAATTACATTTTAAAAAATAAATTAAATTTAAAGATTGCATTTATTTAAGAGAACTGTTTTCTATTTCAATATTTTAATAATGTAATTTCTTCCTGTGATGTAAAGCTGTATTTTCAGCATCATTACTTCAGTCATTACTTCAGTGTCACATGATCTTCAGAAATCATTCTGATATGACAATTCCCTGCTCAAGACACATTTATTACCATTATAAATATTTAAAAGAGTTATGCTGCTTAATGTTTTTATGGAAATCATTATATTTTTTGTCTCTACTGTCACTTTTGATGTGTTAATGCATTCTTGCTGAATAAAAGCATTCACTTATTTTATAAAATCTTACTGAATATAGTGTGTATTTAAAGTTTTCCAAACGTCAACCGATTTTTTTAACCAGCTGTCAAATAAAAACAGTTTTCTCCTTTTCCTGATGGTCCCAGTTGACATTTTTTAATAGTTAAAAATGATTTTCCGTATCACAGAGATAAAATAGGTTGCAAATATCATCTCAAAAGCCATAACAATCTAAATAAACTGTTGCCATCAAGATAAAAACCTGTCTCAATCCCCTCTGTAGATACAAGCATCGCCTGTCGTGATGCTGCCATGCCAAACGGCTAGAGTGTCCCATCTGGAAACAATTCAGGGAATGCCATCTGTTACACATGGGCCACCACAAGCACACCTACAAACACACACAGCATCCTCTGTGCTCACGGTTTCAAAGCACCATTCTAACTTGCAGAGTCAACGGTTTACATATTAAACCACAAGGGTGTTGCATTATTATGCGGTTGCTTGGGTGCTTTGGAAAATAATTTAGGCAGTATGGAAATTTTTGTCGTATGGGGTGAGTGACCTCTAACCATCACCAGCACAGATCCTGACCAATCAGAGAATCCAATAGAAAGGAAAATGCACAGAAGTTGAAAGTAAATGAGAAAAGAAGCAGAAAGCTATGGAAGCCCTTTTCTGCCAAAGGATAAAAAATAAAAAAGTTGATTTTGACTTTTTTTTAATCTTGCAATTCTAAGAAGAAAGCCAGAATAGTGAGATATAAACTCAAAATTCGACATTTTTATCACAATTCTGAGTTTGCATCTCACAATCGAAAGTTTACATCTCAAAACTCGCAGTTTACACTTTACACTCTTAATAAAAAAGTGCTTTATAGGTTCTTCACAGCGATGCCATAGAAGAACCATTTCTGGTTCCACAAAGAACTATTCAGTCAAAGGTTCTTTAAAGAAACCATCTCTTTCATACCTTCTTATAATCTGAAGAACCTTCTTTCACCACAAAGAACCTTTAGTGCAACAGAAAGGTTCTTGAGATGTTAAAGGTTCTTTATGGAACCATTTAGACAAAAAGTTTCTTCTATGGTATCGTGAAGCACCTTTATTTTTTAGAGTGTACGCAATTTAAATTGACACAATTCTGATTTTACATCTCGCAATTCTAAATTTAAATCATTCCATTCTAATTTTACACTTCGCAATCGTAAGTTTACATCTCATCTTTAAATTTACATGTCGTAATTCTAAGCTTACATCTCGCAACTCTAAATTTATATCTAGAAATTCAAAATTAAACAAATTGCAATTCTTTTTTCTTTGTTTCCACCACAGAAAAAAAAGGAAACTACTTTTTTTGAAATCTCACAATTCTAGCTGTCCTTCTGATCTCCTATTTGTGAATGAACATTGTAAAAAAGTCAGAATTATGAGAAAAAAACTTTCAAATTCTGTAATATAAGTCAGAATTACAAAAAAGAGCCTCTCAGAGTGGCGGTGTCTATCAGAAGTCAAGATGGACAGAGGATCACCAATTCCCCCAATGCTGCGGCGAAAAATAGTGGAGCAATATCAGAAAGGAGTTTCTCAGAGAAAAATTGCAAAGGGTTTGAAATTATCATCATCTACAGTGGATAATAACATCCAAAGATTCAGAGAATCTGGAACAATCTCTGTGTGTAAGAGTCAAGGCCGGAAAACCATACTGGATGCCCGTGATCTTCGACCCTTAAGACAGCACTGCATCACATACAGGAATGATACTTTAATGTAAATCACAACATGGGCTAAGGAATACTTCCAGAAAACACTGTCGGTGAACACAATCCACCGTGCCATTCACCGTTGCCGGCTAAAATTCTATACGTCAAAAAAGGAGCCGTATCTAAACATTCAGAAGCGCAGGCGTTTTCTCTGAGTCAAGGCTCATTTAAAATGAACTGTGGCAAAGTAGAAAACTGTTCTGTGGTCAGACAAATCAAAATTTGAAGTTCTTTTTGGAAAACTGGGACGACAGGTCATCCGGACTAAAAGAGGACAAGGACAACCCAAGTTGTTATCAGCACTCAGTTCAGAAGCCTGCATCTCTGATGGTATGGGGTTACATGAGTGTGTGTGGCATGGGCAGCTTACACATCTGGAAAGGCACCATCAATGCTGAAAGGTGTATCCAAGTTCTAGAACAACATATGCTCCCATCCAGACATCGTCTCTTTCAGGGAACACCTTGCATTTTCCAACATGACAATGCCAGACCACATACTGCATCAATTACAACATCATGGCTGTGTAGAAGAAGGATCCGGGTACTGAAATGACCAGCCTGCAGTCCAGATCTACCACTCATAGAAAACATTTGGCGCATCATAAAGATGCGTCAAAGAAGACCCAAGACAGTTGAGCAACTAGAAGCCTGTATTATACCAGAATGGGACAACATTCCTGTTCCTAAACTTGAGCAACTTGTCTCCTCAGTCCTCAGACGTTTGCAGACTGTTATAAAAAGAAGAGGGGATACCACACAGTGTTAAACATGGCCTTGTCCCAACTTTTTTGAGACGTGTTGATGCCATAAAATTTAAAATGAACTTATTTTCCCCTTAAAATGATACATTTTCTCAGTTTAAACATTTGATATGTCATCTGTGTTGTATTCTGAATAAAATATTGAAATTTGACAGTTTTATGACGTTATAGTGTGGTTAAAGCCCACCTCTGCAGGAGAAGATCAATGCCTGCTTGGACATCACTGTCTGTTTAGCTCCACCCACCGATTTGCGCATGTAGTGTAAATAATGAGAGAGGCAAACGCAGGTCTACGCAGAAACCAAATGATAAAGATGCTCTGAAGACAACAAGTCTGAATATATTGGATCAACAGTAATGTCGCAACACACGAGTGTGAGTAACTTTTTATTACGTGATCACTATTGCTTTGCTATTACAGATTATTTTATTTGTACTGAGTATTTATGTGTTTTTTAACCTAAATCACAGCAGCATTCATGTGTGAAGACTGTCAAACACACAACAGTTAACCAATCATAGCAGTAAGCATTTACTTCCAAGGCTACAATCCTCTACAGCTGTTCAAACAGAGCGTTCTGATGAGGGACAAAACAGGACAGGAAATAGCCGATCACTTCTAAATTTTAAAAATCTTGATAATATAATGAGTGGAACATAGAGAACAGTACAAAATAATAAAAAGGCAGTTCATGACCTCTTTTTAAAATCCCATCAGAGAAACAGGCGTCCATATAAAGCAGATAGATTTAACATATTACATAACTGTTTACAGTCCAGCAGTTGTAATGCTATCCTGAGCCAGTCGATCAGACGATGTCTTTCACTCATATATCTGTGAGCGTGTGATAAGTGTATGGGGTTTGAAGAGTTCCAGATCATTTGCATGGACCCTTTGTGAACATGATGCAGCTGATTTATTTTTATTTTTTTTTTGCATGAACTGGTTTGCAGAGGGCTGATGGGAAGTGAGGTTTAAACCGAGTACACGACACAATAAAACCAAACCACAAGAACAAATTTTAAGGCACGGCTCAGTGGTTAAGAGCAAACAGAAATGCGAAACTTTGCAAGAGCATCAGGTTTGACTCTGCATGTGTGCATTTGTGTTCCCTTGGCAGGACTGTGTACCGTCCCACGGGTCATTGCCAGAGTGCAGAACATAAAAACATAAAAACATGTTGTGTCTGTGATGTAAGACACAAAAACACACGGGTGAATTGCACAAAGCCTATAAAAAACATGCCCTGGTCATATTTCATTTCATATTTCGATCTCTAATCAATCAAAAAGAAGACATCCAATTGCATGGCAGTAATGAGAATGTTTTTGCTTTTTGATAATGAAAATTTGGTTAAATTTATTATAAAATCTCATTAAAAAAATGTACCGTATTTTCCGGACTATAAGTCACACTTTTTTTTCATTGTTTGGCTGGTCCTGCGACTTATAGTCAGGTGCGACTTATTTATCAAAATTAATTTGACATGAACCAAGAGAAATGAACTAAGAGACATGAACCAAGAGAAAACATTACCGTCTACAGCCGGGAGAGGGCGCTCTATGCTGCTCAGTGCTCCTGTAGTCTACACTGAAAACATAGAGTGCCCTCTCGCGGCTGTAGACTGTAATGTTTTCTCTTGGTTCTAAATAAATGCGACTTATAGTCCAGTGCGACTTATATATGTTTTTTTCCTCATCATGACGTAGTTTTGACGTAGGTTTTTAATGCAAAACATTTCTACTCTCAATATTGTAATGCAAAAATAATGATATATTATTTAATCTGCATATTTAACTTGTTTATTCTGAGGCTTTTATAAAAAATTTAAAAAATACCCCATGTGGAAAAAAAATCTAAAATCTAAAATTCCAAGTAACAAAATTATTTGAGAATCTGACTTGAGAATCCTATGGCAATTATGAGAATTATTCAAAAATAAAAACATCCAATTGCATTACAGTAATGAGATTTTGAACATTTGGTTGCAAATGTGCTTATGTCATGGAAACTGTAAAATCATAAAAACAGTTTTATTTAAGCTAAATACTACTTTGTATTATTTTCTCATGAATTTTCGGGTGAAATATGAACTGGACATGTTTTCTTGAGATTCTAGCTTCAGCTTGTATTACTGTACAGTAGGTGTAACACCTTCCACTTTCCTCGTTTCTCTCTCAACCTCATTACTATTATCCATTAACCAAAGCCCTTTTAAGTGTTTGAGCTTCTGGGAAACAAGAAATGGTTCAGAGATTCAGAGCAGGAAGGTTCTCTCTATCTCTATCTTCTGCATGTTGCCCTTTCTTACTTTCATTCTTGTTTTCTCTAAAGCTCAAAAGCCTCTTTTATGTACATGTCAGACCGGGTTGAGCACACGCCCCCTTTTTCCAGACACACCCGGCTGGGCACAGAGGCAGACTGTGTGTGTATTTAGGATGAGACATACACCCCCGGAGACACACACCTAGTTGTTATGACGACAGGCGTGTGATAAACATCACGCTCCATGCATTTATTTAAAGCTGGCATTATTCACATTCAGCACTCATGTCTACACTCATGTCTTCACAGTAAGAGAGTCTGTTCATGACTATATAAGCATATATCTGCTCCATGCACTAAAAAATAAAGGTTCTTTTACATTGATGGTTCCATGAAGAACCTTTAACATTCATAGAACCCTTTTATTGCACAAAAGATTCTTTATAGTGGAAAAAAAGGTATTTAGTATGAGAGCTTGTATCCAACATGGGATAAAATAAAAAGATAATTGCACATTTTTATCTCACAGTTAGAACTGCTAGATATAAACAGAATTGGGAGAGATAAATTCATAATCCTGAGAAGAAAAGTCAGAACTTTGAGACATAAACTCTCTCATAAAGTCTAAATTGCTCGATATAAACTTGCAGGATGACCATAAGTCCAGTGGGTTTTGGCTTTGTTTTCCTATTGTTTTCATACTTGCTGAAGCCAAAACCCAGACATTTTAGGCTTTTCAGAAATCCCGGTCAGAACGTATGGTCATCCTATGTGATCAGACATCAACTGAAGCTTCTAAAGTCTACGTATCAATAAGATTACCTAAAGTAAAATACACCCACCAGATCTGAGCAGCTAGAGTAAATGGTTATAAGTGATTTCTCTGTCCCTCATGACCTCAATAGTCTGAAATATCCTGGCACGCTCATTTGTTAGGGAAATGTCTGATTGTTATGGTTTAGCTGAATCGCAGTGAGGTCTATGAGTGTGTGTGATGCTCATGCAAATGTCCTACTGTACGACCAGCGCATTTACATATCGTACAGTGACGTACTGCCTGTCAGTTCAAAGGAAACAGGAAAGAGGATGTGACATCATATAGGAGGGAAGAGCCATAAAAAATACACACGATAAACTAAATCCTATACACAACTACATCACAGGTAAACATCGAGCCTTATTCATGAAAAACAAGCTGAGTGAATCTGTTTAAATCATTCATGAAACTTTTCTTGTGTGAAATGTTACACTCATTTCAGTTGAAAAATTTTAATAAAGACAAGCATTTTATTTGTTTCTTAAAGGCCTATTACATTTGCTTTGGAAGATCATGTTTTAACATAGCAATTTAATAAAGTATATAAAACATGTTAAAAGTGCATGTTTAAGGAGCTATTTAATTTTATATGTAAAGTAAAATAATGTATTTATTTAAAGAAAAATAAATGTATTTATTTTAACTATTCAAGGTATAATATTTAATTGCATTTTTATTTAAAAATAAATATTTATGTTTTCCATAAATAAAGCTCTTCATATTCGTTTTAGCTCATAACTTCTCTCCCTAACATCTTAATAAAGTGTGTTTAACATGTTAAAGGTGCTTTTAGCTATTTTATTTCATATTAAAAGATGCAAGCAAATCATTTATTTTATTTTACTTAAAATAAAATTATTTTATTAAATCTGAAGTAAAAAAAAAAAATTTAAAAATGAGTATGTTTGTTTAATAAGGCTCATTATATTTGTTTGAGCAGATAGTTTCTATTTTTTTAGCGAATTTTAACATGACTACTTCATAAAGTGTACAAAACATTTTAAATGTGATTTCAGCTATTTTATTTTATATATATATATATATATTCTATGTATATAAAGTGCAATATATATATAAAGTGCAACTTGTATTGAAAGTACAGTTTTATTTGTTTATTTATGGACAAAGCAAAAAGGAAGAAATTGCTCACAGCACCTTTAATTTACAAATAAATGTGATGTTTACTTACCGAACAGGGTTTTGGCACTGATCTTGCTGTCCGACCTGGCCACCCCACTGCAAAGAAGAGCAAAAGAGGATGAGGAGGGTGGAGGACGATGTCTGCTCTTCATTATTTTACAGTCTTTAGTTTTGATTAAAATAATCTAAACGGTACACTCTCAGTCTAATGTGAACACTGGACAAAGACTGATTAGAAAGATCTACAGGTTGTGAGAGCATATGGGAGTGAGGAAAGGAGGTATGAGAGAGAGAGAGAGAGCGAGAGATAGAGAGAGAGGTTGTTTCCAACAGGGCAAGAAAGGCAAACATTCCCAAACAGTGCAGCTCTGTTAACTGTAACACAAACACACACACAATCTCACAAAAAAAATCACTAACTACGGGATGTTTGGTTAGGTGTGTGAAGGTTCTAAAAAACATTTGTAAAAGCTGCACTCTTTTTACATGCGTTTAATTCCAAAAACATACTATTTGAAAGTAAATAAATGCATTGAGCTACCGCACTGTAAGCACACGGTCTTCTTATGTTTCGTGATACAACTCTCTACAAAGGTAATTATACTTTTAAATATTTCTCAAAAAAGGAAAATGTACTGTTTAAAATGTATTGTACTCTCCCTCAGGCTATTATCCAAATTTCACATTACATCACTTGTTCAACAATGGATCCTCTGCAGTGAATGGGTGCCGTCAGAATGAGAGTCAATACAGCTGATAAAAACATCACAATAATCCACAGCACTCCAGTACATCAGTTAATGTGTTTGTAAGTTTGTTATTACAGTGTTTTCACTACAAAACCATCACTTCTGGCCAAAATATGAATCCAAAATCCATAATAATGCTTCCTACAATTAGCAAGCAACGTTTTTGTTTTGGTCTGTTTTTCCCCGTAAACAGTGTTTGATCTGTGCATATTTCTCTCCTGATTCAGACAAGATAACTTCTTCACTGTAGAAAGCCGTATTATGGATAGAGCTGGAAGCGATGGTTTGAAGTAAAAAAAAACACAGCTTTTCACTTGAAGACATTAACTGATGGACTGGAGTTGTGTTTTAGGACTCTCATTCTCACGGCACCCATTCACTGCAGAGGATCCATTGGTTAGCAAGTGATGCAATGCTACATTTCTCCAAATCTGATAAAGAAGCAAACTCATCTACATCTTTGATGGCATGAGGTTGAGCACATTTTCAGCCAATTTTCATTTTTGGATTAACTCTTCCTTTAATTAACTTGCTCAGTGAGATGCTTTTCAAAACGGTGTACTCACATAATGCATGATGCATATTATGTTGCATTATGAACATATTATGAAAATGTTGAGCTTGCATGTTTAAAAGCGACCAAGTTCAACTGTGTATAAGAGTATGACTCAGATCTGAGACTTACTTGATTGATTTTGTTGGGGTCCCCAAAGCATTCATGTTCTACGACATTCACCTGCAACAAAGAGAGCCAGGCAGAATACATCAACACTACACTCCACCACAGGAAATGAAACACAGCACAGCAATTACAGTAAAACCAAAGATCATTTTTGTACTGTAATATCTCCCTAAACTTCCCACGGGGTGTGTCTGAACACTAAATTCAGCAGTAATGCACTAATGACTCTTTAACCGCCTCTTTAATTTGTCATTAATCTCTCGCTAAACACTGTGCTATTTGGTTTTCCACGCCTGCACCCTTCTCTCTTTCAAAGGCCTTTTTCTTGCTCTGTCCTGGCCGCTGTGAATAATTCATCTCTGTGTGACTCTTGCATATGATTCCTTTAAAGAACTGTAAAAGCATCAAACAGAGCGTGAACTGACTGTCTGCAATCTGCTCAGCTCTTGAATAATCAATATGCATTAATTTATTCAAACAGTCAAATTTCAGTTCAAAAAAAGATTTTGTAATCACTGTCTGTTAAAGTAACATTAAACTTTTCATAGTTTGAGAACAGCGCTATTTAAGCGTTAGGATAATGTTTATTAGTCTATTAGTTTATTAGTTTATTAATAATTAGGAATTATTAGTCATTTTTATAGGGGAAAAAATCAAAATAATGTTTTCTCATTTCATTGTGAGAACTTGCATTAAATACTTACATCAAAATGATGTTAATTACCATTTTAGGAACATTTAAAAACATATACACAGCATTAACCCAAAGTTTTCTTAATAGTAGTAGAACATTATTTAAACATCAGCATAACATTTAACAGCCTTTAACTAAAAACAGATGGGTTTCGGGATTATTAATCATTTTTTTGTGAGTGGGAAAAAAACTTACACAGTTTTCTCAAATAATATCTGTTTGCAACAAATACTAATAAGGATGTTTCATTAACATATTAGGAACATTTAAAAACATATACACATTTACAGTTAAACGTTTTCTAATCACTCCATGTTGATTATAGTAACATTAAACTACACCGTTTTCATAATTTGAAACTTTAGCATAACATTTATCATTATTTTACATCAGCTTCATACCCTCAGAATTTAGAGTTGGAACAACCAAAACTACTGTTTCGAAATCATGCCATCCACACAAAATTTAGATAAATTATTTAGAAAAATATTTGAGAAAATCTTTAGCAGTTAAAACACTTTAATTTCATTGTGAAAACTTGCATTAAACTAACATTAAACGGACATTCCATGAACCCTTTAGGAACAGTTAAAACACATGCACAACGTTGACACAATGTTAGCCCAACGTTTTGGAAGATTTCCTGTCTTTGTGTGTGGTATATCTCTATCTGAGTTTATGAAGTGTATCAGATGCCTCAGTGTACCACGGTACCGGGGTGTGATGAACCACAGTGTTGTTTTGGTTGTCCAGTACATGCGCTTCTGTCCGCTGTCCTGTAAAGATGCAGGAGCAGACAACAGCAGGCTGGCAGCCCAGCCTGAAACAAGACCTGCCTTTCCTCGGGACGCGGACATTTTTCAGACGCTTAATTAATTACACACTCTGAGGCTTTATAAAAAATAAACTCCCCGGCTCGGCAATTAACTGATGCGAGGGCATGTGTGTTTCTGGATCAGAGGAGAACCTCTGTGTGTGTGTGTGTGTGAGAGAGTTTATACTCGCTAATAAAACAATATGCATGCATGTAGAATGTAAAAAACATTATTTGTGTACTTTATTTGCATGTTAGTGGCAGCTGATGATCAATAATGTGAAATACTTGTATGAGGGATGCCTATATAAATAAATCTATATTTCTTATATATATAATTAGGCTTTAATACACCCTAAACAAAAGGTCAGAGGCCCTGAAAAGTCATTGTATAATTAACACAATGATCTCAATAAATGACAATAAATGACTATGTGGACTATAGACTAAACACGGACATGATATGAAAGACACGTACACTCAATCATAACAGTATGGCCGTCATAGCAGTATAACCATAAAATATTAAAGTCACTTCCAGAATGAAGTGAGGATCAACATAAAAGGACTTTGTACTCATGTTTGTGATGTCCACCTCGAGGAAGGTGTGTCAGAGGTACAGGAGACTATCTGACTGATGCCAAGGGCTGAAATCACTGACACAATTCAGTAACATTTTCTTCTTAAATTCATATTCACCGGTTTCAGAATCTCAAAGTCATACCATTCTACTGTTTATTTCTACAGTGTGCAGTAAGGATGATGTGTAAAATATGCTGAATGCATGTCACACCTAGAAGACCTTCTACATTTGCCAAAATGTGCAGTATATAACCAGAGCACACTTTCTAAGGTTATGTATCCCACAATCCAATGTGCTAAACCTTCCTTTTCCAGTGCACCGAATAAATAAAAAGCAAAATCAACTGCAATTTTCAACATAAACTCTTTGACGCTATTAATTAAACTAACAAAAAGATGTCGTAAAATTATATTAAAATGCAAAAATAAATATACTGTATTTATGTGTGTGCTATACACTGATTTTATTTAATCATTTATTTTACACTTGCTGAAAAAAACATTTAATGAGGTCATGTGACAAATGCAACACTACTCGTTTGTAATGTTTACTGTGGTATACATATTTTTTTATATACTGTTTCTAAAAACAGATACACATTTTTTTGGTCAGACTGAATGTCCATGCTTAAAATTGCCCTAAAATTTGAGCTAAATCTGACAAAACCCCCTTTGTTATGTGGAAAAACAATTAACAAAGTATTGTCTAAAATTCAAAATTCTCTTTTTAAGGAACACTGTAAATTTTTGTCAGGTAAACTCTATTTTAAAATTTTGAATGAACTATCTGATGTAGAAAATGTTGAAATTACAAGAAAGTGTAAATAAAGACAACTTTTCTGTAATTTAGTATGAACTGCTACAAAGAAACAGCACTTTAATGGAAGCTAAACTACGGACACTGCATATAGACTAATTCTGTCATGAGACACCACATTTATTTCTGTTAAAAACCTTTTTCTTGACAAAAAGTGTTTGAAACTTGAATGATTTAATTTAGCTTTTTTTGGTCAAAACATGGAGAATTATAAGGAATTATTTTTCATTACTGTGATTAGTGTTCCTTTTGATTTGGTTTGCTGAAATAAATATTTCCTCATTTAATAAGTTAAAACAGAAGTTTCTCTAATCCTTTATTTAAGGATTTCACTGATGTGAACATAACAGATCTTATGATTTTTGAGGAAAGTTTAAACAAATGCATAAACATTGATGAGGAAAGTTGATTTAACTTAAAATGTTGTTTAGAGTGAACAAAGCGCCTAACTTTCAAAAATGCTTTGCAGCTGGAAGCTTTCATTTTAAAAATAACACAGCATTCTTTGCAGTCTGTAGTAAATAACTTTATACAGTATAAAAACAATAAAAGTCTATGGTATGCCCTTATTTATACCTAGTCAAACGTGTGTGTGTGTGTGTGTGTGTGTGTGTGTGTGTGTGTGTGTGTGTGTGTGTGTGTGTGTGCGTGTGTGTGTGCGTGTGTAAGCTTTGGTTTTATTGCATGCCTCTCAATTACATAGCTGCGCATCCAGAACATGTAATCTGTGGTGTATCTCTTATCACAGTGTTTTATTCATTGGCCTTAATCTGGATGATATCCGGTATCACTGAGACTGTTTGGAGAAAACAAGCCTGAACCCTTAAAAAGTAACATGAACTGTACATTCCATCAAAAAAATCTTAAGATCTGTTATGTTCACATCAAACATTTACTTGAACAGTAATAACATGAGATGTGTTTCAGTAAAGCTCTACACATTTTAGCTTCACTTTTCAATGCTTTAGTTCCTAGTTAAAAGCTAATTAAATTATTTCTACATAATGAACTGCACGGAAATGTCAAGCTTGCTGTGAAATTGATGGTAAAACTACCATTTGGTCGATATGCAGAGATGTTTGTGTTCTCACTGTTGTCCACACGAAAGACACATGAGAAAAAATATAAACTTTGATTTACTTTCATTCATCTTGTGTCAATAAATGTCAGCTACTGTTGATTGTTGCTTTACAATTGAAAGCAATCTGTCCATTACCTATCCATTCAGCTCAAAGTGAAAGAACTAGACAAACACACACAACAACAGACCATTTTAGCCAGACAATAAACCGGCCGCTTTGACCAATCAGAGACTTACATATAAAACTATATATAACAGGCCATTTAGAGCCACGCAAGAACTATGGGACACTGAGTCCCTATGCGATGACCTGAAAGCTGTTAAATCAATGAAATCCTGAACCTTAAGCAAAGTGAAAAACAAAGGCTGTTATGAAAGCTCTGCACATAAGCATTTGACTATGTAAAGTTTTATCAGTACCATACATTACAAACACAAAACGCTGATAGCACGGAAGAGTTTCACACTTACATCCATCGACCAGAATAGCTTGTTATTCAATGACAACTGTATGAACTCGGCCGACAAATATATGTTCTGAGAGCATTTTGATAACATTCCCTTTAGGATAAGAAAATGTTTTTAAACATTTAAAACATTTTTTTCTGTATTAAGACGTTCCTTCTTGATTATGTGAACATTCTATTCTATCATTTGAGAATGTTACATTTGAATCTTCAAACATTCCATGTCATCATTTTGAAATCATCATGAGAATGTTACATTAGAATGTTTGAAACTAGAGCCCGACCGATATATCGGCCGGCCGATATTATCGGCCGATATATGAGCTAATTGCATTTAAATCGGCATCGGCGTTTATAACGGCCGATGAAACATGAAAAACAGAGTCTCATGCTTCACTCATGTTATGAGTGTTGCATAGTGTGCCCACCAGAGGGAGCTCTGCAACTCCCCAGTTGACAACAGCGCCAGAAATCCACTACAGAAGAAAGCTATCAGCCAAGCCACAGGAGGTGCACTCTTTTGACGGTGAGTCTGTCGTTCGTCATGTGAAATGATTGTAGATTTAGTTCATACACTGTATATAAAAACAGTGTGGTAGTTCTAGCTAACGGTCCTATCATTATCACTTCTAAATATTCTGTAACATCACTTACAGCCGCTAATGCATTGCTATATTAGATTAGCAACAAAGCTAATACCATGTTTATCAGTGGAAGAGCGCGAACGTTAATAATGAGGTCAAACTATAACGTTAGCGTTTAACTTATTCTAAATATATCTGCAGATAATATATCTAAATATATCTGCACATTATGACCACGTAACTGTGGCAGGGGGCCGCGTGTAGTCAATGACTAGAAGTTATGTACAGCGTGCCTCGAAAAAACAACAACTGTTACGTTACTCTAACGCTAATAGCTTCCTTTTTTAGCAAGCCCCTTAAATGCTTGCTATTAACTTGTTTGAAGGTGGTTCTTCTTAAAATTGACAGCGGTGTGTTCATGACACTAACGTTAACCATTCAACTTCGAATTGATTCCGTAATCTTCCGGTAACAGTAGGCTAACTTTACGTTCGCCAGCGCGTGATGATGTTTTGATTCAGACTGCACAAAGAGAAGAGAAGATATACGGGTCCGTCGTGAATGTGTCTGTGAGAGCAAATAGTGTAGTTACAGTAACTACAGTAGCTGCGTCAGAAATGATTAAACCAGAGGGGACAATGTGAGCTGAACAAGCGCTTTTTTTCTTTTTTACATATTGTTTCAAAGCAACTTTACAGACATAACAGGAAAATGTTGAAATAATATTGTTAAATATAAGTAGGTAATAGGTCATACCTATTGCTTGAAAAATACAAAAATATGTATATTTCTAATTTTTGCCTATGTAGGAGATCCCTGTTTATTATTATTATAATTCTAATGATGGCATGAGTAATGATACATGGTGATATTATTAATACACATGCTTATTCTTTCTCCGTCTCTCTTTCTGCCTACAGATGGCTGAAAAAGGTGAATGCTGTAGCAGCAAAGTGTGGGACTACTTCTGCAAATACTTTAGTATTATCATTTATTTACAGTAAACACACAGACTGTTAAAACCAGCTTCAACTGGAAGAAAGTAAAAGTGTTAAATGTTTAAAACCAGACTGTTTTTTGATCATTAAAAAATATATACTTTTGATGTGCAATTGTTTAGTCATTGAGACTGTAATCTAAGGCTTTT
Source organism: Carassius carassius (assembly GCF_963082965.1). Classification (NCBI taxonomy): domain Eukaryota; kingdom Metazoa; phylum Chordata; class Actinopteri; order Cypriniformes; family Cyprinidae; genus Carassius; species Carassius carassius. The sequence goes on along the minus strand of NC_081804.1, from coordinate 1,600,061 downwards.
TTTTAACATAGTCCATTCTGGAAAATGGTTTATACAGCCCACATACATAGAACAGGCAGATATTTTGCTATTGAATGTTGTGTAAGTGCAGTTTATAGGAAATGGGTCTAATATCCAGTTTATTTTTAAAATCAAAATATCGGCTTATAAATCGGCTCTTTTCGAGTTAATATCGGCATCGGCCCCAAAAAATCCATATCGGTCGGGCTCTATTTGAAACACTCATTTTTGGGGTTTTAAGAATGTTTCCTCTCAACATTGTGAACATGTATCAAATATTAATAATTTTATAACATTCCATAAACATTTTTTAAATATTTTTTGTCATAACATTTACATAACTTTTTAAAACTGAAGAAACTAGGAAATTGCTGGAAAGATTCTAAGTCACAAAAAAACCGTAAAAAAAAAGATTATTGAGTATTTTTTACAAGATAAAAGAATTTCAGTATGTCTACATAAAGTTTTATTTCTAAGTAAAAAATTGTTTCTACAACCGTTTTTTCCTGAGTAATATAAGAAACTGCTTTTCACATAGATTCATCCATTAAACCACTGACATTAAAAAACCTAAATCTAAATAAGCTAAGAAAAAAAGATAACTGTTGTGATTGTCACTGTTATATGAGGAGTGAAACTGTCTACTCTGCATGCAGTATGACTAGTCACCACAGGCAAACTACAACACTTCACAGCAAAAAACAATCCCACTTTGAATAAAAAACACCTGCTGGTCACCTGGATGTCTGACGGTGAGGAAAAATAGGCAGTGACTGACCCCAGACTAAAAACATCACCTTTCTGCCTTACCAATTGTTAGCTTCCTCAACATTATCAGACAAGATTTGCTCTTTTATTAGGCTAATCTGTATACCTATGTTTGGGTATATTTTGGGAGTAAGTAAGATTTTTTTCACCAAAGCTCCATTTATTTAATCAAAAACACAGTAAAAACAGTGATATTGTGAAATATTACATTTTGAAATAACTGTTTTTTGTTTGAATATACTGTAAAATGTCATTTATTCCTGTGATCTGCAGCTGTATTTTCAGCATCATTACTCCAGTCTGCAGTGTCACATGATCTTCAGAAATCATTTTAAGAAGCAGATTTGCTGCTCAAGAAACATTTCGACAATGAAACCAGTTGTGCTGCTTCATATTTTTGTGGAAAATATTCTACTTTTTTTCAGGAATCTTTGATGAATAAAAAGTTCTAAAGATATACAATATAGTTTATTTGAAATAGAAATCCTTGCATCATACATAAATCGTGCCCAGGTTAGCATTACTTTGCATAAAAATGATTGATGTAATGCTATTGTTTATTTTATTAGATGTAATGCACTGGCTGTATATTGTGTCATCTGTTCAAAGGCATTTCCCATAGCTCATGTTTTACCAAGGTGAGTTTAAATGGCTGCTCTCTTTATACCAGGTTTATACAGACTGCAGGTTCATTGACTCTTGTCCTGTGGTATTTGACACACCTGAGCGGTTGAATGGACTGGCATTTTGGGGCTGATTCAAAATTTCCTCTCACAATGTGCCTATTTAAGGCTGCGTCACATGCCTCCACCACTCCTGGACTTGTTTTTAACCTTAAGTATTGTTGGTTCCACCCACTCCTTTCATTTGGGTTTTAGCTTTATTTGTCCAGGCTGATTTGTTTAATGGCCAGAGTTTGTGTTTGTTGATCTGTATTTCTCCAGATGTACTGCTCAGTGTTCAGTTTTAACTTCAAAACACATTATTGTGTATGCAATATATATATATATAATATATAGATGGATGGATGGATGGATAGATAGATAGATGGATGGATGGATGGATGGATGGATAGATAGATGGATAAAAATGTGTTTTTTATAAATTAATAATATTTTAGTGATTTTATGGACCAAAATTTGAAAACAAAATGCTTTAATTTACCTCAAAACAGAGGTGGGTAGAGTACCCAAAAACTGTACTCAAGTAAAAGTACTAGTCTTGAATAGTTACTTGAGTAAGAGTAAAAAAATATCGGATAAAAAATCTACTCAAGTAGTTAGTTACTAGTTACTTTGGGTCATATATACTGAGCCTATTTTTATTTAGATATATAGATAAAATGTATGTAATGTATGTGTGTGTGTGTATAAATATATATATTTCATCAGCCTTGACTCAAGTCTTCAATGTCACATAATCCTTCAGAAATCATTCCAATATGTTGATTTACTATCAATGATGTTCTTTTTATCATAATCCTAAACAAAATGTCACAGATTCCAAAAAAAATATTAAGCAGCAAAACTGTTTCCAGCACTGGTAATAAAACAAACATATTAGAATTATATTTTTAAGGATCATGACTCTGAAAACTGGAGTAACAACTGATGAAAATTCGGATTTGCATCACAAAATAAATTATATTTTAAAGTATTCATTATATATGTATAAATAACCTCTGACACAGAGAAGAGTGAAAACTCCTCACATGACCGTTAAGTTACAGAACATCTGTCTGTTTACCTAAGTAACAGATATAGGTGTCATGCCATAACATATTTTAATACGACTGACTTTATATTAAATGTGAAATTCACATTGAAAGTTAATGAGATATAAAAACTGCTAGTAATCTTTCATTGTTCATAAAGAGAGCAAATAACATTTACATTATCAAAAATCATTTTCACTGACAGTCTAGAGTTCAGTCACTCTCAAAAGCTCCCATTAAAATCACTGAACCTGTTAACACTGTGAAATCAATTTGCCAGAAAGAGGTCTCCAGGTCAGCGAGCGAGTGAAGGAAGCACCGGCATTTTAGCGATGACTCATCTGAACGCCTCTGATTGGCCAATGCTTTAATAAGCTCAACAGAATCGTGTGTGATTGGTTATAATGCGCAGTGCTGTATAAATGCATCTATCTCTGGCTCAGCGCCAGCAAGCAATCGCAGATCTGAATTTAGCAGCTGATGGTATGACTCGCTGAATTCTCACGCCGGTGTGATTGTATTAGTATTAATAAAATATTAATCTGCTATTTTTTGTCTTTTGGAAGCTGCATTCAACTTGGTTCCCTTCTGTTATAAGCCACACGTACAACAAACTAATGTCACAGTGCTATCGTGTACTGTAATCGAATGTAGCCCAAGTTATTACCTGTTAAACACGCGGTGTTCATCTAATAAAGATCTTCATCGCTAGCAAATAGTCTTTCCAGATTTGCTTTCAATTCAATGCAGTTCCATAGAAACGTTTTCAACGCTGCTGATGTTAAACCTTACAACTCTGAGTGAACCGCTTCAGACGCTCAGCGCGTGCGGCAGGGAACTGAACGAATCATTCAAACTGATTCATGAACCAATTCACTCGTTTGCCAATTGGTTTGATCAAGCATTTGCAACAGAGTTGACTCAAAAGAATGAATCATTCGCGAATGGGAATCGCTCATTGTCCAGAGAAAAGTAGACGGTGCGTTTGGAATAAACTGAAGCATTTATAACATTTATTGCATTAAGATAAAGTAACGACAGGAGCGTCGCCCACAGTAACGAAGTAAAAGTACAGATTTTTTCCAAAAAATTAACTCAAGTAAGAGTAAAAGTACCCATCTTTAAATATACTCCAAAAAGTATTAGTTACCCAAAAAATTTACTCAAGTAAATGTAACGAAGTAAATGTAACTCATTACTACCCACCTCTGCCTCAAAATTGGCATATAATCAGTTTATTAAAAATATAATGTGAAACAGTAATTTGAAAACAATGTAATTTTGTGGTGCTGTATTGCAAAATTAAATGACTCAATTGTTTTGATAGTATTTACTGTAAGCGCATATAAGGAAGTAAATTAGCAAACTTAGTCACAATTAATGATGCAATTATGTTTTTGTTTTTTTGCTGTTGTGCAATTCACTACAATTCCAATTCCTGTACAATTAACATCCTGTGAGCTAATTACTGTATTAATTCAAAGCAAATCAGGTCACTAAAACATGCATGAAGTGGCCGCTAAAAGACCACACATGCACAAAAACACATATCTGTCAGATCTAAACCTGAGAAGTCATATACATTAATGACCACCTTGGTTTCCAAGCAAATTGCATAAACAAGCCACAGAAAGAGCCACCACAGTCTTTTGACGAGGAACATGATGTGTAATTTAATTTGCTTTCACTTAAGTGACTGAGCAAAAACAAACAGCCTCTGATGACTATCTCCGCTTCACCTGCTCTATTGTGCTCATTTTTAGGCATCATCAGCACAGAAGATTGATTCATTGAGTTGGGAGATATTACAGTGACCAGTCAGTTAAAAATTCCAGGTGACCTCAGCCAATCAGATCCCAGGCCTGAATAAAACCACAAAACTCTGATCTGTGTAAGCTTTAAAAGCTATACACAAAAAAAGTCAAGCCCCCATGACCATTAAGCTCTCCTTTATTGACTTCAGTAAATGAAGTAGTCTCCTCAAACAAATGGGCAAATGGAGATAATGTCTGCTGGACCTTTGCCCTGCAGGGGTGAATTGGCTTTATAATGTGAATCGAACATAAACATGAGCAAAAAGCTTGTGTCAGCTAAAAGCTTTTATTCCCCGTCAATAATGATGATGATGGTTTCTGTGAATGACTGTGTTTGTCCTGTATTGTGATCATTTATGAGGCTTGTTTGCTGGTCTGATGTCAGAAGGAGGTTTAGATTTGATCAAGCACCCGGGTCAAGATATAATTGCGATCACGTTCACCTGGAACGGATCCTGAATGTCAAATGTCTTCCAAACAATGAATACTTTGCAAAAGATAAAAACTATTGGGAATATAAATGGCACACATATATCTGATTATCATTCTAAAAATGCCAGTCAACTGTAGTCAAACATAAGCTGCAAAACTCAGTTTGTTAAGAATTACATCACTGATTTTTGAACTTCAGGACATTAGTTATCAAGAAATATCTCCATGTTGAATGTCACCTCAGTCAGTCTTGTTTTTATCTTGGCAGGTGAAATATTAACGTTTAGTTGTATGCCTCAAATACCAGCAGCAATATTATGTTTGCTAATGAATCAGTACTGAAAGTTTAAAACGTCACTATAACAGTCCACAAACCTGTAAAGGCGGTTCTAGCTCTAGAGTAGTCTGAAAAAAAGTGTGTGTGGGGGATTATAATTAATTATAAAGCAAATAGTGTTTACATGAACCTTTTAACTAGAAAAACTGAAATACTATACTAAACTATACTAAACATATTCCAATAGTGTTTGTTTACAACTTTAAAATCATTTGAAACTGTAGGCTACATCTTCTGTTTATAGGCTAAGATGTGAGTGTCTGAGTGAGTCTCATAGATGCGTTTAGTCGTTTAATCGCACGACTGACCAAAACAAATTTTCAAGAATTTGCGTTCCGTTCATATTTGCAAATAAACGCAAATAAGAGCGGATGTGACGCTTCAGAAGTAAAGCATCGCAAGCACAGTTTTGACGCGTAGCGTCGTTCTCAAGTGGTGACCTAACGCGCTCTTACCCTCAGCAGAGAGAATCTACGGTCCCGTGCTTCAGTTCCCGATAATTCCTCCCGTTTCCAGAAAGTCTTCTTCAAGGCTCCATATCAATCTGTTTTCTCACGGAGGTGAACTTTGCTCCAAACACGGAGGGGTTTGGGTAGCCAAGGCGACTTTGCTTGACACAGACAAAAATGTAAAACCAAAAGTTAAAGTTGAGGGGAAAAGTCTATAACGACGCAACAGGTGCGCTCGAGCGAGAGTGACAGGTGATTCGCGCTCGTAACTCTACCTGTCAAGCGAGAGGGGGCGGAGCCTGCACTTTTAATGCAGTGCTTCTGGAACATTTACAAAACATTTTAGTCATGGACTATTTAAAGGCCTTCGCCCTGTAGATAAAAAAAAACCCTGATTCATAGCCATTTCAATGTCACATAATGCATTTAAGCAATTTATTAAAATGTTACGTTGAGATTGAATGACTATCCATTATTCAGATATCAGAGTACTAAACATGAAAAACAATAAATAAATACAAAGACCTAATATTGCATTTAATAACACTGAATAATTCAAATATTATTTAAAGGTGCTTCACCCATAGCCTATTTATATCAATTTCACTTTCACACAATGCATTTCCTCAACATACAAGCAATTCACTGCATATGAATGCAAATAATTTAAATTAAAATCTTCTTTTTTGCTTTTTTGTTTTTTGCTTTTCCCCACAACTAAAACATGTATCCTCTACCTGGTGCACTATACCAGAACAATTTCTATACCATACCACTATATCAAATTTTTACCATACCTGGACCAAGAAAACATTTTGCTTTATTGGTTCACTGAAAGTCATCTCTTCGTTATCAACAATTTTATTGCCATATGATATGCACTATGTACTGGCAAAGCAGAAAATGGGTTTAAAGGGACATTACTATAATACTATAACCTATATCAGAACATGTATGGCATATTGTGACATTTGTTTAGTGATGTAAGCAAATTCCTGTTCCTGGTCCAGTTCTGTAACTCTGTATGATCAAGAAGAAGCATCTTCAAAGAATGGAGTGAAAGAAGAGCAAAGGTGTGGAACACTGGACAGGTTTGGATGTCACTGATATGGAGCATGACTCTGGCCTGCAAACACACTTTACTCACTTTAGGATGCATTTTTAACTGATTATTTAAGAATAAAAATGTAACCCTTACACCATTCCAAACTTGAATAACTTTCTTTATTCTGTAGAATAAAAGTGGATGGGGACCAGAGACCATCAAGCTCCAAAAATAACACAAATAGCATTATAAAAGCATCATAAGCACGCTCTATGCATTTAATGTTCTATATTCCAGTTTGGACTGTTTAACTCTCATTCTGACGGCACCCATTCACTGCAGAGGATCCATCGATGAGCAAGTGATGGAATGTTACATTTCTCCAAATCTGTTCTGATAAAGAAACAACCTCATCTACATCTTGGAAGAGATAAGTGCAAATGTTCATTTATTCCTTTAAAATGAAAATTCACATATGACATAAAACAGAAAAACTTCACACATACAAAGTTTGAGTCCACTGGTATGCAGACAGGTTGGTGCAGTACATGCGCACAGATCAGTGGAGTGTTTGGCTTTAGGAACCTTGAGTTTTGGTTTATAATTAACATCTGATGACACATTAAATGCTCACTTTCTCAGGATTACATTGACTGCTGAAAGAAGCAAGTTCTGTTAAACATTATTCATAAAACTGTTCAAAAGAATGACTTGGTGATAAATTTAGAGGCAAATTTGTTTGAGGTTTACAGTTTCCAAACAGAGTTGAATGTAGGACACAGTAGTGATTTCAAACAGTAAAAGACCATCATTGTATATGCTAGAGAAAAGATACACACGTGTAGCAATAAACCTCGCACTGTAAAACAAGAGACTGCACACGATTAAATCAAATCACATTCTGAACATATTAGGCCAAATGTTAAATAGACGCCCTCTGTTGGACAAACTATCATATGGCTCCTAAAAGTCATTATTAAGTCTTATTTACTGTATTTACAGTACACACACACACAATTTTAATTTTAAACCAGTTAAAAATACTAATGGCAGCTTCTATGAGGTTTCGTATATGCAGAAAAAATTTTTTTTATTGTTTTGTTTAAAATATGTTTTACATTTTGTAAATTTAATAAAAACTGTTTTAAAATATTTGGATACAACATTTAATTAATATTATGATGCATATTTGCTTTATCACAATATTCTGACTTTCAGATTTTGGTCTTGTGTGTGTGTGTGTTTTTTTTACTTGTTTTTTTTTATACTGTATATAAAATTAACGGCAATCATTATGAAAGTTCTGAGAGATACAAAGCTTTATGACATCACAGAGCGCGTTCGAATAGAATTCGCGGGCTTTATGAAGCGAAGACATTCTTACACTCTTTGTGGGTTTGTTGTAGTGGTCAGTGAGTTTCACAGCGATGGACAGAGAATTACTGAAATGAGTCCGATGACGTTTGGCGAGGTGTACGATCAACATCCTAAACAACCTCTTAGAAAAGGGTTCATTGGGGTTCTATATAGAAGGTTCTTTACTCAACTCCAAAGAACCTTTTATGCTAAAAAGGTTCTATAATGACAAGAAAGAACCCTTTTGGCACAAAGGTTCTTTAGGCTATTATTCATTCATATATTACATTATTCTGCAACATTTTGTTTGTAATTAAATTATTGTTTGTGGTAACTTAATATCACATTTTAATCATGCTGATTTTTGGAGAAAAACTGAAATGGCACTCTTCATGTGATATTGATTAACTACATAAATTGATATAAATATATACATTTTCTAACCCCCATATCTTGAATTTTGTGGTCATTCACATGCATTCATAAATGCATTTAAATACACCGAATAATGCAGTGAAAGAATGCACTCAAAATGCACACGCGCCATGCGCACTAGTATGACTTCATCATGCAACTTTACATTAGCCTATATGCGTGCACTTTTTAGGCACGATTTGTTTAGTTTTTGAATATAATTGATACTGTTAAAAGTCACATCATTAAAACAAAAAATACGAGTTCACTTAATTAGTTAAAAATGCCTATCCATATACAGCTATGATTCGCGAACCCCAAACTGACTCAAAAGATTCGCGAACCTGCTCCAAACTTCCAAATTGACTCAAATGATTCACGAACCCCAAACTGACTCAAATGATTCGCGAACCCGCTTTGAACTCCCGAACTGACTCAAATGATTCGCGAACACGCTACGAACTCCCGAACTGATTCAAATGATTCGCGATCCCGCTCCGAACTCCCGAATTGACTCAAATGATTCGCGAAACCGTTCCGAACTCTCGAACTGATTCAAATGATTCGCGAACCCGCTTTGAACTCCCGAACTGAGTCAAATGATTCGCGAACCCGCTACGAACTCCCAAATTGACTCAAATGATTCGCGATCCCCTAACTGACTCAAATGATTCGCGATCCCACTCCGAGCTCCCGAACTGATTAAAATGATTCACGCTCCGAACTCCCGAACTGACTCAAATGATTTGCGAATCCCAAACTGACTCAAATGATTCGCGATCTCACTCCAAGCTCCCGAACTGATTAAAATGATTCACGCTCCGAACTCCCGAACTGACTCAAATGATTCGCGATCCCCAAACTGACTCAAATGATTCGAAAACTCCAGAACTGACTCAAATGATTCGCGATCCCAATCCGAGCTCCTGAACTGATTAAAATGATTCCCGCTCCGAACTCCCGAACTGACTCAAATGATTCGCGATCTCCAAACTGACTCAAATGATTCGCGATCCCACTCCCAGCTCCTGAACTGATTAAAATGATTCACGCTCCGAACTCCCGAACTGACTCAAATGATTCGCGAACCCACTTTGAACTCCAGAACTGACTCAAATGATTTGCGAACCCGCTCCGAACTCCCGAACTGACTCAAATGATTCGCGATCCCGCTACGAACTCCCAACTGACTCAAATGATTCGCGATCCCCAAACTGACTCAAATGATTCGCGATCCCACTCCGAGCTCCCGAACTGATTAAAATGATTCACGCTCCGAACTCCCGAACTGACTCAAATGATTCGCGGACCCGCTCTGAACTCCCGAACTGACTCAAATGATTCATGCTCCTAACTCCGAACTGACTAAAATGATTCGCGAACCCACTTTGAACTCCAGAACTGACTCAAATGATTCGCGAACCCGCTCCACACTCCCGAACTGACTCAAATGATTCGCGATCCCGCTACGAACTCCCAACTGACTCAAATGATTCACGAACTCGCTTTGAACTCCCGAACTGACTCAAATGGTTTGCGAACCTGCTCCGAACTCTCGAACGGATTCAAATGATCCGCGAACCCGCTCCGAGCTCCCAAACTGACTGATTCTCCCAAACTGAAATGATTCGCGATCCCAAAACTGACTCAAATGATTCGCGAACCCGCTCCGAACTGATTCAAATTATTCACGCTCCTAACTCCCGAACTGAATCAAATGATTCGCGAACCCGCTCCGAACTGCCAAACTGACTGAAATGAATCACGCTCTGAACTCCCGAATTGACTCAAATGATTCACAATCCGGAGTTCCCATCCAAATCAAATGACACCGCCAGAGCTGCTATTGGCTTAGTTCTCTAATTTCATAACATTTACTGAAATTAAGGTACGAAAAGTATGTTGTTAACAAATAAAATATCAATATTTCCATTCCGAACTGCTTTCCACGTCGAAACATCCACGAACATAACCAGGTGAGCAGATCAGTCTCTCACTATTTGTCCACTCATCATCATCCTCCACCAATCAGAACACACGAGAACTCTTTGACCACAGCTGCTGTGCTTCAAAAGCTCTTGCAGCAGCTCAACACTGGTTTTCTCTGAGGTGGTCTAGATCACATCAGATTGTGGTTAATCTTGCAGATCATGACTTATATCTACTCTTCCTCTCCCTGCAGTTTGGTAATATAAAGATTCCTCCTTTGAACTCCCTCCTCTTCTGTGGGTTTTATTGTTCTGGGTCTGAATTTGGGCTTCTGTGGTCTCAGAAAAGAAACATTTCTTCAATCTCCAAGGTGAACGTCCTAGAACACCCCCAAAACCCAGCATCAACACAGAGCCTCAACATCCTCATCCCTGCGATCAGACCCCTGCTTATTTTTTTATTAAATATACCATCTCACATCATATGCACTGATCTCATGTGAAATTGTGTTATTTTATCTTTTAATAGACTACATCTTCAGCTGCTACACTGTGGGTGATCAGATGGGCAAAGGTGGATTTGGCACGGTGTATGAAGGGAGACGTTTGGAGGATGATCTTAAAGTAAGTAAAATTATATAACACATTACCAAGCCAACAAATGTTTAACCCTCTAAAAACCCTCTTGGTGCATCTAAATTAATGAATTATTTTATGTTTGTTCATCAGGTGGCTTTAAAATATGTCACGAGGACCCAGCACACGAAATGTAAATTCATAGTAAGCACTATAAAAACAATATTAATATAAATCACAAATTAAATTAGCAAAATAGTCCAAGACTGTGCTAAATCACTATTTGAGAAACCATAACTCAACTCTTCTAGTCTGATCATCCAGCACCCCTTCCAAAAGAAATCGCCCTCATCATCCTGGCGAATAAAGGTCCCAGTGTGCCAGAAATCATCAGGACCACCCTGACCACTTCATCATGGTCCTCGAATGGTCCTGTCCCTGTGAGAATCTTGTAAAGCCTCAATGAAGAAACAGTGCCACAAATCACGTGCTGCCTCCGAGGAGTGCTCCACCGTGACGTCAAACTGGAGAACCTACTGATAAACAGGGAGAGGAGACATCTGAAGTCAAGCTGATTGACTTTGGATGCTGGGACATTCTGAGGAAGACACCATACAAGTCATACCATGGTATGTATGATATAATTAATCTCTTCCTAATAGATACAGAACAATCGTGCTGCAGTAAGGCAAACTTACACATCATATAAACTGCTCTCTCCTGCAGACACAGCAGTGTACTCCCCTCCAGAGTACCACAGCAGGTGACAGTCTGCTCACTAGGGGTTCTGGTGTTCACAATGTTATAAGGACGTTTCCCCCGGTGACTTGGTTTGGGGGAAATCATGTCCCACAACTGGTTTAAGGTAGTGAACCTGAGACCAGCTAAAAATAATAAATTTATCATGGGAAGGAACCAAAAAGTCAAACCTGTTTTCAGGTCGTCACATAAGACCACTCCAGTTGGCGTCTCTCATGCAGCTTTGTGTCTTGTAGGCTGAAGCAGGAGACTGTGTAGCGTCTTGTGGCTTGGCTTAAGGAAGGAGTATTTGCGTCTGGCGGAACTGCTTCCGGAGGGATGTGTAGATATTATATGTATGTACATACTTCTTTTGGTTGCCTCTTTCTGTTTTTCCCATCATGAGCACTCCATTCCTGAGGTTCCTGCCACAGCTGTCCACATACCAGAGCTCTCTTTCTTCACCTTCACAATGACAGCACTCTCATTCTCTCTCTTTCTTCACCTTCACAATGACAGCACTCTCATTCTCTCTCTTTCTTCACCTTCACAATGACAGCACTCTCATTCTCTGCCACCACACAGCTACTAAAGGGGTTTCTTCTATGGCTGCTGCACATCTGTCATAGACACCTCAACAGTGTTGTTGCCTCCTCAGAGGTTCCTGTAAAGGCCAGAGCCATCTCCAAAGGCCATCTTAGTCCACAGCCACCCTTGGCTCCAAGCAATCCCCACATAGGCCCAGAGATTTCTGTCATGGCCACCTGGTTCCAGATATTCCAGTCATTACAAGTTCAGAGGTTCTTATGATAAGGTTCAGCCACTGCCAGAAAGCAAAGCATCTCAGTTTATAAGCTCCCATCTCAGCCACTCTGGTCTCCAAGGTCCCTTCACCTGTCATGGCCTCCCGATCGCAGAAGTGCCAGCTAGAAGTTCATGTTACAGCTGCAAAAGATGGTCCTGGTCCATGGTCTCCAAACTCCTTGCAATGTTAGCTCAGTTCCAGAGCTCCCTGCCTCAGAGATTCCTGCAATAGAACACAAAGGTAATGCATTGTTAATTAGAACAAATTATTCAAAATTAGTTTCAAAAGAGTTCAGTAAATAAAAAGTACTTTTTATTAAATAAAAAGGGATCATGCACTTCAAAGTGTCTACTTTAAAAATGTTTTTGACAACATTTTTTAAGTGCCGTACACATGACATGTAGATCCCAGTCTTATACAGGTTATTAAACTAAAAGAATTTGTATAATTCTGGATTAGGGAAACAACAAGTATTGTCAGGTATTATTTATGAAAATATTATTATATATGGCAGATTACGAATTGTAATCAAACTTTGATTTACAGATAAGCAAACAGTAGTTGATTGCATTGCAATAATACAGTCTGTCAGCTGTAGCCACAGAGATGTAATGAGTCAGGAATAAGCACTAGAAAAGAAAACAAGATACAATCAACACTTACTCAGTATAAAGCACACTAAACAGTGAGCATACATCATGAGAAACCAGGCTAAAGCAACCACAAGACATAATGTTTATGTAATATGTCAAAATAAATAAAAGTAGATTGACTTCTGTGTATAGACTTTGGTGTCTTGGCCAATTTAAGCATATACAGTAGTTTAAGACACAGTTGGGATTTCTTCAGAAACTCTACAAGGTACAAATGTGAGCCTAATGTTACAAATTGTCCGTCTCTTTTGTTTCCCGTGTTTTTCCCATGAATGAAAACCAGCTCATTTTCTGAAAGCCAGTCTAAAGCTTGCATTATTAAAGTGTGGTTCGTTCAGGAGGCCGATCACTGTATCTGCGGCTCAGTGTGGGCCAACAGATTGACTGCATCTCTTGCTTTGTCCCCACGCTCATTTTACAAATCTTTTGTTCTGACAGTGACGTTACAGTCTGGGTTACAGCAGCTGCATTGTGCTGATAAATAGCCAAGCCATGAACAACATAGACTTTGCCGTTAACACAACACATGATGCACAAATATAAAAATATTTCACATTAAATATTGTGTAAAACAGACACTATTGAATTACACAAGGATTCTATAAATGATTTTGAATGTAAGTATAATATGCATTTAATAGTCAATTCCTTTTAGTGACTGAGCACTGTTACAATGCATTAATATGAGAAAGATTTTGGTGGTAGAATTACAAGGTAGAATAATTATGCTCTCCATGTGTGTGCAGCAATATTAATGTGCAGTTCAATAAAATTAAATGATTCCAGGATGCACAATATTTGTTAACCTGCTTGCTAGTCAGTGTTATCTGAGCAGTGCGAACACAATGTTGGCATCTCCAGGCTAGTGTGCTTTAATCAAGCTCAGCTAACACAAACCCTTTACAGAGAGTGAAAGAATCAAATTAAATCAGTTCCAGTTAAAATAGTTTCTCTTGTTGACTTGAATTTCCATAGATTTACTCCAGTCCAAGTGTAGAAATATTTCTGAGATAATATTTTAGAGAAATTACTAAATTTCACATGTCATGACAATACTTATGCCATATGAGAATTACAGTTTTGTTATCTTGCAAAAAAAATTGCAGTTCACAAATCTGTTTTCTGCTTTGCCGTAATGGGATATGTAATGGGATATGGAGTGTTGATCGATGTAATATTTATAAATAATTATAGAAATATAAAAAGGTATTAAAAATGGAAATAATTTAACAGAATATTGAAAAAGAAAATGTCTTCTGATTTGCAAAAAAAAGGTCTAAAATTTCCTGAGTTCAAAAATATTAATAAAAACTTTTTTAAAAAACTACAAAAAAGAGTTTTAAGTTCTAATTATTTATGTTTATTAGCTTTAAAGCTCTTGTTAAAATAACAAAAGCATTTTTTTTTTCAGTTTTGAAACTGCACATCATATTTTTGTAATCAGCACATCAATATTAGTAAGAAAGAAGAATTGGATTTCAATAAATGTGTTACAAAGGCAAATAACGCTATTAAACCACATAAATAACTGTCAAATAATTCAAAGCGTTGAATAAATAATAGAGTAACATAAAGATTTCAGTATAATATCATTAAAAATACGTTTATTTTTGCTGATAAATTCATGATTATGGCAATGACGCGGGTTACCTGCCTGTCCAATCGCAATCTTGATTTGGTCCCTCAGGGTTGCCAGATTTCCCCAACAAAACTACCCCAATCGCGTTTGCGCAGGAAAACAGCGGACTTGGCAACACTTCCCTGCTCGGTCCGAGTGATGGACTCTGGCGCCCCCTAGTGAACGGGAGTGACGAGAATGCAACACAACATTTAAATAGAGGTTTCTAAATCATTCCTAGGCAAGTACACACTATACATTAATAACATATTATACAGAATACCAATACTTAAACATTACAAAAAAGCTACTGCTTGATGATCAAACATTTTGGAGAAAACATTTGTTGTGATTTAAAATCGCTCAGTAACAGTAAGTTTCTCTGTCTCTTTTGTAATCTTTGGATTTATTAATGTTACACTGGCAAATAGAAAAGAAAAAAAATTACAATTATTCTAAAAATGAAAAAAATTATTTGTATTTTTTTTAATTATTTCAAGAGGCACTGGCTCGAGGTTGGAGAATGTTTTTAATCAATATAAGTGGTCTAATACCTTTATGTGTATATAAATATGCCAATTAATCAGAATCATACGGTATAATGTAAATTATAAATCAATTATTATGCATATTAATTGAGGTAGCAAACAGGATGCAGAATTGCAAATCAAATTTCAGTGTGAGGATAGAAAATGAATATGGACGGAAATTTATTTTTTTATTTCTAACTAGAAAACAAAGTTTGTAAAGACAGACTTTGAATATTGGCATGACAAAAAACGTTTTGTTTGGAAGTTTTAAAATGAAAAAATAGATATCTAAATTGAACAAGACACAAATGATCCTATGACTGGGTTTTTTATTTTCAATAGAATTGAGTATTTTCATGTATTAATTCTCAGATTTGCATTGTTTTGTAACTACATGCAACTAAAAAATAAAATTCTTAATAATGTACATATGGAAACATTTGGTTTTAAAAATATCTGCAACCAGTAATCGCACACATAAATAAAAACTATGTAACACAAACACACTAGCACACACTTTATAATTTACTTGAATGGATGATAAGACACATTAGTCAGAATGTAGACACACCTGCTGAAAGAGAGAGGAAATTCTAAGGTTTTTGTGTAAAATATAATAAGAAAATGTTTTAGAGGGTAATGAGTTGGGGTTTTATATTGCTATCAACTTATTTTAGCAATAAAAAAGCAAAGTGCAAATCGCTTCAAACCGTGTCTGTCATCATTTGCTTATAGATTAGCTTTACTGAATGACATGGTCTCAATGACTTTACTCAACAATAGCCATATAGAGCCAGAGTAAGACATGCTGTAACTTCACATACAGACACTCACATGTAAACAAACACACACACTAATTGTGGATGGTCACATGTGTGCGGCCACACAGCTACACTCACAATTATATGAAGTGCATTAACACAGCCAGATGTTTCTTTGTCTCTGCAGCCTCAAGCTCTCTTTTTCTCGCCTGCGTCCTCCCAAACAATCCACATAGTGTGTCGTGGGAAGAACGGGCGTCTTGTTCAAGTCAAACAGAGGAAAAAGGAGAGCGAGAGAACGAAAGAGAAAGATGCTCCAGCTGTGAGTAAAAACAACAAAACTGCATTTGATTGGGAGGGGGGTTGGATGGACACAGCGTCATTGTTTGTAAAGAGGTCGCGGATAAAGAGACGAAAGAAACAGATCCCTCAGCTCATGCAGTGATAAATGATTGCATTACACCTCATTCATTCACAATCCCTCAACCAATAACACAACCGATGTGATGCTACAATATTTTTAAAACTGAATCATGAAAAAACGGTATAAAAATAATACAAAATGACACAAAATCGCAACAATACCATGTAGTTTTGTGACAAAAATAGGCCTAAATAAAATAATAGCTGTACCATCAGAAGGTAATAGTTTGATATATAAAGCACTTATTTATAACATTCACTTAAAAAATACAAATAGCATGGTATTTACATTTTTTTGCTGATATTTGTTAAATTTAATAGTGTAATTCAATTACTGTAATTACTTTCTCTAAAAGGTAGTGCATAACTCATTAATAATTAGTTTATAAACCTCTTATCAGCCTTAATTAACAAACAAGGATAGACAAGAACTGCTCTTTTAATTCTTACAAATACAAATAAAATTGCGTAAATGGTTGACCAAAGTTTTTAAATTAGAAGGTAGTACATTTTAAACGCGTTATAAAATTATATGTTAAACCTGGAGGCTAAATCTACTATTATGTTATATTTTATCTATACTTTTAAATTACAGGGGAAAAAATTAAGAGTAGAACCTTATGTTTTCAATGCAAAAGTAACAAAATTTCAGTAATGTATTACTTGGCTACTAATTATTGAATTAAACGCAAGTGTTTAGGTCTCGTTTCTGGGCTTTGTTTCTTTAGTTGGCCTGAAAAATCAATTTCGAACGTAATAAATTGTCACTGATAAACCGGAAAGAAAATCCTTGGTAAAACTAGTTTTTTAGGGGGACATTTGTCATTCTTCGCAAGTGAGCGCGCGCGCATGGCGCAAGTTCAGCGAGAGCGCGCATGGAAGGACGGTGAGCGCGCTTCACTGAAAGTGACTCGAGCGTATCTCCGTGCGCGGAAAAAACCTCTCATTGGCTCATTTTAACCGAATAAAATATGTTATCTAACTTCAAATGACTATCTCGTATTAAAATAGATCTGTAGTTATGCCTCGTGCTTATAAATAAACGAAATCATCAGGGAAAAACTGGAATATGCCTCCACCTGACATTAAAAGGTAAAATCTCCTCAGAAAAGGAATTTGTGTTTTACGCAAGAAACCGTTACAACAAAACTGGTTTTTATTATTGTTATAGTCCTTTATAATCCAGAGAAGATATTGACACCGAACTCGTTCCGGGGAACTCAGTGGCTTATTAGTAACTTATATAAAGATAATTGTGCGTCGAGATGATGCGCGTTTAAAGCGCACGCGACTCCCGCCACTCCCGCGCGCCGCGCCGGAGGATCCGTCCGTTAATGTTCATGGAGTTTATACGCGGGAGCCACTAGAATGGAAACCGTGATTGATGAAACGGAGGCCTTACAGAGATTCTTCGAAGGTAAGACAGTTCATCGATCACCTGTTGATGTGACAGTTCAAAAATAGTTTGTTGGTTTCTTCACTAATAATGTTACAGTGATGTATCAGATGGCAGAACCTCGCTAAAGTTTCTATATTCAAATTTTTAGGGGATCTAAAAGTCTGATTTTATTTGTCTGAGTCAACTTTACTAACTGTACATTAGGCTATACTAATAAAATCATGCGAGAGTTACACTACAAAAAAAAAAAAAAAAAAAAATATATATATATATATATATATATATATATATATATATATATATATATATATATATATATACACACAATGGTGTATGTCCAAAAACATGCGTTCAAGAACTTGTTTTGGTACTTTGCTGGTACTTTTTGTTGCTTTTTGCCTGAGATGAAATAAAATATTTGATTATATACTACTCCTTTATTTTTATGTATGCATTACATAGAAAAAACCCCCATCTTGTTAGTGATGATGTTCAACACTTATTTCTCAATAATCTACTATCCTACAGTTAAAGCTCAATATCAATACATATTCCAGTTCAGGGAGTATTTAGTTCACTTACAGAAAGACAATTTCTCACCTTCTTTCTTAAATTTACTCACACTACACAGTTTCTTACTTCAGTTGAACACAAAATAAGATATTAGTATCCAAACAGTTGATGGGAACCATTGACTTACATAGTAGGAAAAAAGTCAGAGTTGCCCGTCAATTGTTCGGTTAGCAACATTTTTCAAAATATCTTATTTTGTGTTCAACAGAAGAAATAAACTCATACATGTTTGGAACGAAGGGAGGGTTAGTAAATGATGACAGAAGTGACTCCTTTAACTTGCCAATGTCTGTTGTTTGCCAATATGTGTTGGTATGTATTTTACCACCATGTTTTTGTCTCAAACATTATTGGTGCATGATTTAGCAGGATTATATGTGTCATGCTGAATATTTTGGGAGAGAAACACAAAAGGCCACATCAGGGCATTGGAGGGGTCAGAAATCAGTGTAGTTGGGCAAAGGCAGAAAGATGGAGGGGATCACAGAAAAAGAGGGATTTGATGATGATGATGTATGGATGCAGGGAGCGAAGGATGGAATCCAGAGGAGAGAGAAGGAGGGGTTTGAGAAGAAACACTGGGAAGGATGGAGGAATGTGATAAATGGTGTGTTTGTAATGGTTAAGACAGAGACATTGAGAATAGGAGAATTTAAGAGCGAGATGGATTCATGAATAGCTGGGAGTGTTGGGCAAGGAAAAGGAAAATAAAAACAATAGAATTAATCACATGTGATATGCTCTGATTTGTCAATTTTGTGCCATTGGTCAAAATCTAAAGAATTTTTTTTGCATTGTTTAATTACAATTTAATACACTTTATCAACAATTTTCAAAAAGTGTCTAGATGCGTTGCAGTAAAGACAATTTGTCAAATTTGTAAAGCATTACAGTAATGAGAATAACTATTGAGAATAATGAAAATTACAAAAAATATTTAGTTACATTGCGATAATGTCAATTTGCCAATTTAAAGTAATTACAGTAATAAGAATCACTATTGAGAATAATGAGTACACAAATATTTTTAATGCAGTAATGACTTTTTTTTATTTTAGTAATGAGAATCACTACTGAAAATAATTAGAATTACAAAAGAATATCCAGTTACATTGGGGTAATTGCTAATTTATTTTAAAGAAATTACAGTTATGAGAATCACTATTGAGAATAATTGAGAATGAGTAAAAAAAAAAAAAATTTATTGTAGTATTGGGAATCACTAAATTGAGAATAATGATAATTACAAGAAATACCTAAATACATTGGGGTAAAGACAATTGTACAATTTAAAAGGCTACAGTAAAGAGAATTGCTATCGAGATTAATGAGAATATATTCATATAGATGCATTGTAATGACAAGTTGAAGACTTAATTTGTAATTCTAATAATTGTAATTATTTTTTCTTTTAGATTTTGGGGGTTAAATGTGACCTGGATATGTGTGATCCGCCCTTTTAAGTATTACTTGTGGTTAAATCACTGCAAAATGTTGATTTATTGGCTTCTGCTTCTTTTCTTTACTCTTTTCTTGTCTTTCTTTTCTTAAGAGTTTTGGCCCTCCCCATTGTTTTAACTTTACTGTCCTCTCAGAGTCATATTAGTGTCTGTCAGTCATCGTATTTTATGGCAGATTCTAAGACACACTATTTGAGGTACATCATTAGGCATGAGTGTGTTTTCTCAGAGAAGGTGTAACTGTTTGTATATACGACAGGTATCACTGGGAGTGATGCAGACGGTGTGCCTCTGGTCACAGCCAAAACCCTTCTGTCTCTGCCTTAGAGATGATCTGACAGCCTTCTCCACAGAGACACGCTAGAAATGTTCTCATATGCCAGAATCGGTTAGCATGTGATGTGAAATCTGAAATAATTATGGTGTGGACACACTTATTTTTTGCAAATATATAAAAAATCTGTTTATGGCTTATTGGTGTTTTTGTGAAGCCTTGTGAATCAAGCAGTAGATCCTGATTGTGATTCATTTCGATTCTGTTGTCGTTTTCTAATTTCTGTTTGTGCAATTGAATTGATGGCTGGTTGCAGTTTTTAATTGTGTTGCACATCCAGGATTCC
Source organism: Carassius carassius (assembly GCF_963082965.1). NCBI lineage: Eukaryota > Metazoa > Chordata > Actinopteri > Cypriniformes > Cyprinidae > Carassius > Carassius carassius. The sequence continues at coordinate 1,579,648 of NC_081804.1, read as the reverse complement.
CGATGAATGCTCTGTGTGTTTGTGCTCTGTTTGTTTGTTTGTGTGTGTGTGTTGTGCGGGGAGGGTATCTTAAGTGAACATCCATTGTGGAGTACAGCAACACAAAGAACAAAAGAAGAGACAGATTGAGCTGTTTGTCTGTAGGACTCATTTGACCCTTAGAGGAAAATTTCATTGCTCAGAGGTCGCTCTATTAAAACTTGTTTCATTAAAAAATCAACTTGGGTGTTTCTTTGACAAGAAATGAATAGAAAAGGGCACATATTGGTTGTCATTCAGTTAAAGAATCAAATGAGAAATGTTTGAGGTTACGTTGAGATCTCTGACTTTTGACTGAGACTCTGTATTTTTTGGCAAATGTGAGCACAGTTCGATACTCTGTGTAGATTTCTTCTGTACGTACAGAGGAGACACATAAAGAGGTTACTGGGGACTTTTTCTCCAGAAGAAATATTTGAGAAGCAGGAGACTTAAGCAAAATTCTCCATTTGCTCTCAATTTACTTCATGTCTAGTAGTAACTTTATTTATTTATATATTTATTCCAAATAAAAAGAAATTGTTTTCATCTTCGTAGCTGATTTTAACCATTAAAATTGTGTCAATTTGACTTGAAATAAAATAAACATTAACTAAAATAAAAGAATATTTAGGGGCAAAAACTTATTGCAGTTCATTGGCAAAATTTAAAATTTTCTTTTATTTTAACTTGAAATACTAAAATAATAAACTAAAACGGAAATTAAATTGAATATATAGACATAAAAATGTTAAATAAATATAAAACACAATCTTACTAAAACTTTATCTAAAACTAAAATGAATATGGAAAATAATATTAAACAAAAACATCTTCAAAATATTAATAAAAAGCAATAGCCAATGATTAGTAATAAATTGCGTCACCTCACTTGTGTCAATCTGTTGAATATATTTGAGAGTAATTCTCAGAGTAAACAAACAGCCTTGAGAAACGCTTTCTTTGTTTTATTTAATCGCAAGGAAATTTTAATGATTGCGGCTGTTGAAAGGAATTCTGGGAAACGGTTACTGGCTTCTATCCCTTCGGTTCTGAGAGGCATGGAGTGAATATTTTTCAGATATTTACCTAACTAGCACAGAAACCCCCTGTGACATAAGAGTGCTCAGAAAGCGTTTTAGCCCGATTGAGTCTAGCCATAAGCTGCTTACAGAGGGTCCGCATGCCCCTCTCTCTAATGCACAACATCATTCCTGGCATACCTACAAGACTATTAAAAATCAGAATGAGGTGCGAGTAATGTGTCTTTCTTTTTTTTTTTTCGCGTCTTTTTTTCACTATCGCTGCCTCATTCCGACTCCATTAGTGTGACAGTATGCAGACAGGGCGAGGAAGAGAGATAACAGACAGACGCACACAGATGTCTGCACACACACTCTCATACATGCTGTGGGTGGGGTGAGATAAGGGCAGGGCACAGGTCATACTAGCACACACACATGCAACATGCACAAGCAGAAACACACATGTATGGGTTTTTGTAAGGCAGCAAACATTAAGCACACATGCACTGTGATTTAAGGAGCTGATCAGTTGAAACGTCAGCATACGAGTTGATGTTTTGGACCACAACCCATCTGTGGGCTCAATAACACCGAAAATTATCCCTACACCACCCAACCCGATCCCTGCCAATTTTCGTTTTATATAACAGGAGCTTTTTTTCTCCTGAAAAGAATGTAAAATTATTTTGGAAATTATATGAATCATTAAATTCACAGTAAATGGGCTTATCATAGGGCTTCCCCCTTCGGTAGAAATAATTCCATTATTTCCATTTAAATTTTTCAGAATTCTGTTTTTCCATTTAAATTTTTCTCCACGCCTTTTTAACAGTTAAATTAAAGTTTATTAATCAAAAAGCAAGTCTTATTAATTTAAATCATGAAACTTATACATTTTCACATCAGTTTAACACAAAGTGAACAAAAATTACATTTTTCGTTTCCTATGAAATGTTTTATGTTTTCTCACCATATTTTTTATTGTTACCAAATTCTGTTTTAGCATGTATAATTATTTGAATGCATAAAACAACTAAATTTTTAAGCCTTAACTTAAGCCTTATGATTTTTCCCCCTTAAAAAAATTCTGTGGCTATTTTAATTTTTATTGTTATCAAATCAAGGCATGAAACATTAATTTCATTTATCTTTTAATTACTAAAAATCAAGCAATTTTTTAGCAAACAAAGGGGATTTAATATTACAATTAAAACATGAAAGAAATGTTGTGTGATTATTCCTTGAAGATAATGTTTGTTACATTTTAGTAGTAGTAGTAGGCTATGTACATTCTACTGAAAAATAGGCTTCAAAACAAACCAGACTTTTATTTTGATAGGTTGCCGTGAATACCTTTAGAGTACTGTACATGTTATGCGATGCTTTTTTTCAAATCAAACTCGGCTTGGAGTTCATCTTCAGTTCTCTCTTCACAGCAGTTCAGTCAGTGTACTGTTTAAGTAAATGAATTATTCTGGGATACTGGTTTGTTTGAACTCAAAGGGAGTGTCAGCCGTTTAAAACGATTCAGTTAGATTTGGTGAACTGGTTCAAAAAGATCCGGTTACATCGAATGATTCGTTCGCGAACCGGATATCACAAACTGCTTTGTTTTGAACTCTCTCACAACAGACACGAAAGAGAAGACAATGCTGAATTAAGTCGTCGTTTTTGCTATTTTTGGACCAAAATGTATTTTCAATGCTTCAAAATATTCTAACTGACCCTCTGATGTCACATGGACTACTTTGATGACTTACCTTTCTGGACATGGACAGTATACCATACACACAGTTTCAATGGAGGGACAGATAGCTCTCGGACTAAATCTAAAATATCTTAAACTGTGTTCTGAAGATGAACGGAAGTCTTACGGGTTTGGAACGACATGAGGGTGAGTTATTAATGACATAATTTAGATTTTTGGGTGAACTATCCCTTTAATAACTATCTAATCAAAATAGAGTCTAGGAGAACTCACTGGTATCACACACACTCCGGACGCGTTGCGTTTAACTCGAGCAGTGGCCTGAAACAGTTTTATTCACCAAACGGACACAAGTCAAGAATGAACAATGAGGCATAGATAAGTTTGAAGTTCAGTGTTTAAAAAAACGTAGCAAACAGAAATGGTGATCTATATTATAGCTCTATAAATGAATCATACAGACTTTATTAGAGTCACAGAAAGACAAACGTTTCAATGAAAATGCTTCATATACAGTTCATTATGTACATTAATAACGATTCAGGCGAGTATAATGCAATTAAACGAAAAACTATGTGAATGGCGCTCTGTGGCAGGGCAGGATTTTCTGTCAGCTGCATTTAAATCTGGGTCTGAAGTTTCTTGCTCTATTCAATGTGCAGCATCACATGTCTAAACAAAAAGCACATGCTCTCAGCTGTTTCAACCACTAGAGGCTGCTCTCACACTGTATAAAGAAAGCCGGAAAACTATCGGTATGGATTTTTGCCAATAACCGATTGTTCCAACAAACAACTATCGGTGCCGATTAATCGGCAAAAGTGATACATCGGTCGACCTCTATTCTGTATCATAGGGCCCCACGCAATTGCGTTGTTTGCATGGTTCCTAAATGGGATACTGTACTTGGTGACTTTTGTGAGAGGATTTGGGCAGGTAAGGTCACATTTAGCTTGATGTCAGTAGGTCATAGATCACTCAGATAAAGTGTGTGCACATACAGATAGGGGCTGATATTTGATGGAGGGAATAGTCTGGCCGTTTTGCATGGTCTCTTTCAAGTAACAGTGTATTGCTGTCACTGGAATGCATTGTGTTTGACCAGCCAGGCCTGTAGCATTCACATGCCAGTTCCATTACAACAAACCAAAAATTACGCACTTTCCACATTTCAGGTGACTATGATCTGATTCCCACGTCATTCCTTTTATTGGAACTCTATGATTTGTGTGCAGTGTTATTTCTTTATTAATTTTTTCATTGATTTTTGTCGTTATTTAATTGTATATATATATATATATATATATATATATATATTTCTGCTTAGTTTTAATTTATATTTATTTTAACTTAGTAATTTCAGTTTGTTTGTCGCCAAAGCAACATTTTAATTTTCATTTAAGTTTTTTTCATCTAAAGTTTATATTTTATTAGATTTCATTTCTTTCATTTCTTTTCATTTCATTAAGTCAATCAAATGTCATAAGTAACCTGACTGATTGAAAAGGATTTTTCAGACTGATTGAACCCAGTAACTCCTGAGTATAGCTGCATTCAAATTCACATACTCTCTTGAGTAAGTACTTTTTTGAATAAGTAATTCACGTGAATTCAGACAAACTTTTTTTGCTACATACTGTTTTCCGCTTACTATATATAGCGAAGTATGCAATTTCGGATGCAGCCTATGTGAATCTTTTAAAATTATTATTTTAAAGAATCAGTTTATAAGAATCATTTGCTTGCTTACTGGTCGTGTTTTTTTGGTTATGCAAACAGTTCTAAATGATATCTCAAAAGGAAAAAGTTTTTTTTGTCATTACTTTTCTCACATTTGATTCTGACTGGATAAAATCTAATTTCTTTGTCCATGGTGATGGAGATTCAGCGGCATAGATTCTGTCACTTAAAACAATGCTAGTAACATATGCAGGCTGAGATATTGGCAGTGGTGATTAAGCATGTGGGACTGTTGCTGTATTACACTCTTCTGAAAATGTATCATTCCTTGAATTCCTTATTGTTACCCGACTTTTACATGATTCCTTCTTTTGCTGACAGTATGAGAAGATTCATTGCTTTTTAGCGCTCTATCATTCCCTCTCTCGTGTTCGTGGAGAGTAGGTAAGCTGCTCAGGTCGGCCGGTGTGTTCAGTGCTTGTGGGCGACTAGAACTGTGTGTGGTGGCCTGGTACAGCTCTGTCTCATGACTGAGACCTAATCCTGCATTACAACACACACACACATTCGCCTAACCCTGGACCTGCCAACTGAGGTCCAAGACGGAAAGGTGTATGTTGATTAGAAGGATATGAGAGACGTACTGGGTCATAGACACACACCTTCAGTTTTGTTTCCATCCTAAAACAAAATGCTGTGGCTTCGAGCAGGTACTGTCTCTCTTTCTCCCATTGTTTTTTTTTTTTTTTTGGTAGAGAATAATATGCATTGCCCTTTTTTATTGATTATTGCTATTTACCTTTCACATTGCCAGACCTCATGCATTTTTTTTTTCAATAAATATGTGTGCATGGTAAATGAATGTGTATATTTCTAAGTGAACATATGAAAACCAGTGTAATTTTTCATAAGATGGTGTATTGATATGGACAAGATTATTAGTGGTGTTTGCTAAAAAAGAAAAAAACTTTAACAATATTAATTGTTAAGTTTTATCATGTGACTCATTCGGCATTACTTGCTTTAAAAGCATGAATGATTCTCTAAATTGCTGTTACTTTTCTAATAGATTTGACTTGCAAATGCAATGAAATATTAAAAGAGGAACCCAAACCATTTTATATCATAGAGACTTAGGGGCGTAATCTTTTAAGGTAGTAAGCAACCACTCACAACACCCTAGCAACAGCATATCAATGTTAAAAACACTCAGAACTCCTCAGCAGCTCGATAGCAACATCATGTTGGGTTTGGTCAGTTGTGCAAGTACCTGAAAACCACACTTAAGTAAAAGTAAAGAGATCTTTCCAGAAAATGACTTTGGTAGAATGTGAAGTCAGCGTTTAGAATATGACTTGAGTGCAAGTTTAAAATTATGTGCTATTTATTGTACTTAAGTATGTAAAATAAAAATGTAAATCTTAAAATGTAAAATAATGTTTAAATATTAAACATACTTTAGTATTGAAAGTAATTGCAAAATGGAAAAGGAGCAAATACATATTTTAAAAATGTTTATACACAGCAAGGTTGTGTTGTGTTTCTTCCATTTTGTGTCTTTGGGTTAGCATAAGAGGCACTTCATTCGTAACTCAGTCTCTTTAATTCCAACATAAGTAAACTTTTCTGGAATCTACATCTGAAGTGGCAGTTAAATGTATTTACACAATTAAATGTAGCTCAGAGGGGACGTGGATGCATTTAACCTGCATTCACAAATGCAAAGATTGAATAACGTTGCATAATGATATTTGAAATTATTTAAAACATGAAAAAATTGTTGAAATGTGAATTTTCCCACCACTGCAGGGGCCTTTTTTTATGCATTAACAGCATTTCGTTTCCTTGTACATTACATGTGCATTTACATTGGGTACGGAAAGTATTCAGAACCCCTTAAATTTTTCACTCTTTGTTATATTGCAGCCATTTGCTAAAATCATATAAGTTCATTTTTTTTCCTCATTAATGTACACACAGCACCCCATATTGAAAGAAAAACACAGAATTGTTGGCGTTATTGCACATTTATTAAAAAAGAAAAACTGAAATATCACATGGTCCTAAGTATTCAGACCCTTTGCTCAGTATTTAGTTGAAGCACCCTTTTGATCTAATACAGCCATGAGTCTTTTTGGGAAAGATGCAACAAGTTTTTCACACCTGGATTTGGGGATTCCCTGCCATTCCTCCTTGCAGATCCTCTCCATTTCTGTCAGGTTGGATGGTAAACGTTGGTGGACAGCCATTTTCAGGTCTCTCCTGAGATGCTCAATTGGGTTTAAGTCAGGGCTCTGGCCGAGCCATTCAAGAACAGTCACGGATAGGGATGGGCGTTTTCCACAAATATCACATTCGAATAATTGAGCTCACAAAAAACGAATATTTGAATATTCGTTTATTTAAATTAAGTTTAATGAGTCAGACGTTATTTTTCAGCAACATTTGTTTTCGTCATTTTGAACAAGCTTACAATAAGCTTGAACATTACACATCGTGTTTTGTAGCAGAAAACCTTTAACAATGCGTGCAAACAAACACAAGTACAGATTAAAAGCAAAAAAAAAAAAGTGAACAAAGAAAAAACGTAAAGCAGCCTGCAGCAATTAGGCTATTGTACAGAATGTAGCTTACACTTAACTTTTAAACTGTCAGCAAATCTTTTTTGCTTTTTTTCTATTGTTTCAAATGTTCTTGTTAAGAAATACGGTCATGTAAACATGATCGGAGGAAAGTCGGCTCCTTAGTCTGTTAACAATAAGGCCAGCCGCGGAGAAAACGCGCTCTGACGGCACAGACGTTGGCGGGACTTACAAATAACGGTGTGCTAAGCGAATACGTTTTGTGAAGCGCTTCGTGTTTTCGTTTCACCACTGAATGAGATCCTCATCTGGTGGAATACATGGCTCCTGCAAGAACTGTTCCCACTCGTCTCGGCTGGACTCTCTGTAATCATCGCTGGAGAACTGGCTCTGCCTTTTCCGACAAGTGGGCATTGCATCCTCTTCATCGTTGGTGGCGGCTGCATCCGCACCACTCGCATCAAGGACAATGTTCTGATAATGTTCAAAAAAGTTTTTTTTTTCTTACTTCTCTCATGTTTTCATCGAGAAACCTGAGATGTTTGTGCCGAGGGTCTAGGGCAGACGCGAGAAGAGGAGTTTTCACTGCATTCTCCAAGTTAGCAGTGTTTATTCGTTGCTTGAGAGATGCTGCAACAATGTTCTTGGATCACTTTCTGTGATTCTCCACGGCATATTTGAAGTACTAGAAGACCGCAGTTCTTAGGGGGGCGTTCACATATCGCGTCTTTTGCATGCTCAAGTTCGTTATTTCCAATGTAGGCGCGCGGTATGCGCGCTCATAATGGAAGCGACGCGGTCGCGTTGCGCACGCGGTGCGACGCGGTCCCGTTATTTCCAGGCGCGTCCGCACAGCATCGAGTTAAAAACATCTCAACTTTTCAGAATGCCGCAAGCAAACCGCAGGTCATGTGACAAGAACTAAACATTCAGCTTCATCCTTTCCTGTAACAACGTTGAAAGCTCAGCCAAGATGAAGGAACAGCTGATCATAGCTGTATATGAATTGCCATTGTGAAATAAATTTAGTAGCAGAGCTACTGAAAGCAATTTTTTTTGTGCTGCAAATCCATTTATCCTTTGCTGAAATTTCCGCGTCTTCATGGAGAGAACGCGTCGCCTCAGGAGCGCTTCTGCCCGAGCGCTTTGGAAAGAAGGAGAAAGCGGAGCGCATAGCCTTTTCCACGCCTTATTAGGCTCGATATGTGAATGGCCCCTTAATCATTCATTAATTATTTTTTGCTTGCATACACCTTCAAATATGCCGTGGAGAATCACAGAAAGTGACCAAATTAGGTTTTATTGTCAACTGTTTTTTTTTTTTTTTTGCGAAATTCGAATATCATTTTTATTTATCGAATAATTAGAGCAGAACGAATATTCGAATGTTCGACTATCCATGCACATCCCTAGTCACGGAGTTGTTGTAAAGCCACTCCTTCGTTATTTTAGCTGTGTGTTTAGGGTCATTGTCTTGTTGAAAGGTGAACCTTTGGCCCAGTCTGAGGTCCTGAGCACTCTGGAGAAGGTTTTCGTCCAGGATATCCCTGTATTTGGGTGCATTCATCTTTCCCTCGATTGCAATCAGTCGTCCTGTCCCTGCAGCTGAAAAACACCCCCACGGCATGATGCTGCCAAAACCATGCTTCACTGTTGGGACTGTATTGGACAGATGATGAGCAGTGCGTGGTTTTCTCCACACATACTGCTTAAATTAAGGGCAAAAAGTTCTATCTTGGTCTCATCAGACCAGAGAATCCTTGAGGTGTTTTTTTAGCAAACTCCATGGGGGCTTTCATGTGTCTTGCACTGAGGAGAGGCTTCCGTCGGGCCACTCTGCCATACAGCCCTGACTGGTGGAGGGCTGCAGTGATGGTTGACTTTCTACAACTTTCTCCCACCTCCTGACTGCATCTCTGGAGCTCAGCCACAGTGATCATTGGGTTCTTCTTTACCTCTTCCAAGGCTCTTCTCCCCCGATAGCTCAGTTTGGCTGGACGGCCAGCTCTATGAAGGGTTCTGGTCGTCCCAAACATGGATGATCAGAAGAAATGGACAGCACCTGAGTTAAATATATGAGTCTCACAGCAAAGGGTCTGAATACTTAGGACCATTTGATATTCCAGTTTTTATTTTTTTTTATAAATCTGCAAAAATTTCAACAATTCTGTGTTTTTCTGTCAATATGGGGTGCTGTGTGTACATTAATGAGGGAAAAAATTAACTTATGATTCTATCAAATGGCTGCAATATAACAGAGTGAAAAATTTAAGGGGGTCTGAATACTTTCCTTACCCACTGTACATGTTTTATCCAAAACGTCTTACAAATGAGGATAATAGAAGCAGTCAAAAACGTCTCTAGGTTACATATGTAACCCTAGTTCCTCGAGGGAACGAGACACTGCGTCGAAAACGCTTTGGGAACGCGTTTAGCATGAGCGACTCTGAATATTATATCCAATCTGTCTAATAGAAGAGCGTGACATCACGGGCGCAGGAAACATTTAGAAGACATTTAGAAGCAGGAAACCCCTCTTGGGGGGACTGCAGGATACAAGCAATTGGTCCGTTTTTCTCCACAGGGCAGCTCTGTGGACGTATGCATCCAGCGTTCGAGCTGGACACACACAATTTAGCTTCTCTTGGTCGGGCTCCCGAAAGGGAGGAGGACAGAAGGCCTGCAGCACTACAGGTTGTGGTGTGATAGAGGGCACCTTAGGAACATATCCCGCTCGAGGGTATATGAACACTTTGGTCATGCCAGGTGCAAAATCAAGATAGGTAGGGGCCACTGAGAGGGCCTGTAAATCTTCTACTCTCCTCAGAGAGGTAATGGCCAACAGAAAGGCGGTTTTAAGAGTCAGATGTCTGCGAGATATCTTGAATCGGTTTGAATGGAGATTTGCAAAGAGCCTCTAACACCACACCCAAGTCCCAGGGGGGAACACGGGACCGTACTGGAGGTCTCAGCCTCAGCGCATCGCGGAGGAAACGTGTAACTAATGGGTGTCTTCCCAAAGACTGGCCATCGAGAAGGGCGTGGTAGGCCGCAATGGCCGCCACGTAAACCTTCAGCATGGAGTGGGTCAACCCTGCAGAGAGCCTGGCCTGTAGACACTCCAGAACTGTACCAACTGGGCAGTTTGCTGGGTCGAGCTGGCGGTCTCTGCACCATGAGGTGAAGAGTTTCCACCTCAGGGCGTACAGTTTCCTCGTTGAGGGAGCTCTGGATTGGAGGAGGGTCTCAACAACCACGGTTGAGAAGCCAGCTGCTAATAGTTGTGCCCCCTCAGGGGCCACACCCACAACTTCCACAACTCTGGGCGAGGGTGAATTATCGTGCCCTGCGCATGTAAGAGTAGGTCTGTGCTGATCGGTATCTCCCATGGAGAGCCGTCGAGGAGCGAGACCAGGTCTGCGAACCATACTCGGCCCGGCCAGAACAGGGCTACTAATAATAGACGGACCCCGTCCCGGCGTACTCTCGCCAGAACTCCCGGGAGCAGAGCAATAGGGGGAAAGGCATACAGACGAAGCCTCGGCCAGGTCTTTACCATAGCGTCCAGTCCCAGAGGAGCTGGATGAACTAGAGAGAACCAAAGGGGACATTGAGATGTCTCTTGAGTCGCAAAAAGGTCTACTTGAGCCCTGCCAAAATCTCTCCATATCTGCTTCACCACCTCGGGGTGAAGCCTCCATTCCCCGGGACTCAGCCCATACCTCGACAGTATGTCTGCTCCCTTATTTAGTTTCCCAGGAATATATACTGCTCTTAATGAGAGGAGTTTGCTCTGGGACCACACAAGGATCTGGTGCGCCAGCTTGTACAAGGGGCGCGAACGCAGACCTCCCTGGTGGTTGATGTAAGAGACCGCAGATGTATTGTCGGTGCTCACCAACACATGGTGACCCCTTAGGTCTGGGAGGAAGTGCTTCAGTGCACAATAAACTGCTTGCATTTCTAGACAATTGATATGCCATGTCAGATGGCGACCGCTCCACAGACCACGGGCAGGGTGACCAATCATGACTGCACCCCAGCCAGTGAGGGATGCATCCGTCGCTAGTGACCGAAACGTGTCAGGACTTCTTAACCGAGGGCCTCACAGCCTGAAGTACGGCCCTCAGACATGCCTTAGGCGGGGAAAACCCTGGTTCAGAGCGTTGCTTCAGCCTCCGGTCCCGACGCAGGGGGAGCGCGGGCGGCAACGCTCTGACTATAGACTGAGAGGGCTGCTCCCGCCCAGCAGCCCCTCCAGTATATATAATTTCTCAGAGTGAGATAAATGTCATTATATTCCTCAGAATTTAATGCAAACAAACAATCAGACGAGTAAACACGGTCTGCCTTGTTGGTATAATTCATATCTAATTTCTCATAGTCAGATAGATACTGAATTTAATTCCTCACAATTAAAGCAGTTAACCAATCAGACGAGTAAAGACTGTCTGGTTTTGGTAAGATTTACATCAAAACTGAAAATGATGTAATACACACGTTGCCTCGGCAACACGCGAGCCGCTTAGTCACACAAACAATATTAATCTCCTCGGAGATAAGTAGCTGCAGCTGCGAGTTCACAGAGGGGGAAGGAACCGCTGCACGTGCTTCCGAACCTCGAGAATGAACTCTAAATCTAGGGAATACAGGTGGAGATAGGCAGAGCCGTCTTCGCCCCGTCCTTAGATATGTGAGAAGCACAGTCAGCCCCCTTATTTGTTTTTTTTTTTTTTCCCCGAGAGCTCACTGCGTGAGCTGTGCTCCTCATTAATGCTGCTCGCGTTGCCTGGGCAACACGCGAGCCGCTTAGTCACACAAAAAATATTAATCTCCTCGGAGAGAAGTAGCTGCAGCTGCGAGTTCACAGAGGGGGAAGGAACCTCTGCGCGTGCTTCCGAACCTTGAGAATGAACTCTAAATCTAGGGAATACGGGTGGAGATAGGCAGAGCCGCCTTCGCCCCGTCCTTAGATATGCGAGACAGTCAGCCCCTTTATTTTTTTCCCCGAGAGCTGACTGCGTGAGCTGCGCTCTTCATTAATGCTGCTCGTTATACAGTTAGGCATAATATGCTTGTGAAACTGATGCTTGTGTAACTGTTTGTCTGTGCAACTGATGTTTATGCAGCTTATGTTTGTGCAACTGCGAGCTCATCGACGCCCTCCGTTTCAATCTCCTTGGAGAAAAAAAGGCGGTGCATCACGGCCGTCACTCGGGGGGAAGGACCACAATACTTGGGCTTCCGCACCCGGAGATCGGGCAGATCTGGCTGGTGAGGTAGGAGATAGGGACGCGCCCGTCTCCATACCCTCCAGCAGATCTTATCTGCGAACCCAGCGAGTGCAGGCGCCGCTCCGCCTCGGAGAAAACGGGACAGACACCGCGAGGAGCGCTGGCGAAGACTCCTCCTCGAGAGAGTCCTCCGGGATCGAAGCGTCCACACTGGCTTGTACCAGTGCTGGCAGTTGACTCCCTCAAGAGCCGAAACAGCGTGCCTCGATCCCAGGCAGACCGTGTATTCCCACTCGTGATGAACACACAATCTGAAACGCAATCTGAATTCACCTTTCAGATGTCTCATCTTAGCTTTGCTCTTTGACTTTTGCTTACTCTTTGAGGAGCTAATAGTGACAAACAACAATAAATAAGACTGACAAGACAGAATGACATGCACACACAGAGCGCTTGCTGAAATAAAGCGACCAGGAAGCTATAAAGGCACGAGTCGCGCACCTTCAGCTTCGCGGCTCGTGCCTTTATAGCTTTCTGGTCGCTTACGTCACCCCGCCCGTGACGTCACGCTCTTCTATTAGACAGATTGGATATGATATTCAGAGTTGCTCACGCTAAATGCGTTCCCAAAGCGTTTTCGACGCAGCTCGAGTTCCTGAAGAGGAACAACAAAAGAGCAATGATATACAAGTGCTATAACAAGTCTCAGTTTGCTTAAACGCAGTACACGTAGCAAGTTCTTTTAAATTATATAATAAATAAACAAAAAATCTATAGAATAGAAAAAGAATAGAGCAAGCTTGTTAGAGGTCTTTTTATTTTTATAATTGTATAATACATGAAAAGAAAACAGATATACAATAAGATTAGAAAGATAGTTAGATTTTTTTTTTTTTTTAATAGAATAGAATAGGGATGTGCACGGATAGTCGAACATTTGAATATTCGTTCTGCTCTAATTATTTGATAAATAAAAATGATATTTGAATTTCGCAAAAAAAAAAAAAAAAAAAGTTCACAATAAAACCTAATTTGGTCACTTTCTGTGATTCTCCACGGCATATTTGAAGGTGTATGCAAGCAAAAAATAATTAATGAATGATTAAGGGGCCATTCACATATGGTGCCTAATAAGGCGTGGAAAAGGCTATGCGCTCCGCTTTCTCCTTCTTTCCAAAGCGCTCGGGCAGAAGCGCTCCTGAGGCGACGCGTTCTCTCCATGAAGACGCGGGAATTTCAGCAAAGGATAAATGGATTTGCAGCACAAAAAAAATTGCTTTCAGTAGCTCTGCTACTAAATTTATTTCACAATGGCAATTCATATACAGCTATGATCAGCTGTTCCTTCATCTTGGCTGAGCTTTCAACGTTGTTACAGGAAAGGATGAAGCTGAATGTTTAGTTCTTGTCACATGACCTGCGCTGCGCTTGCGGCATTCTGAAAGTTGAGATGTTTTTAACTCGATGCTGTTCGGACGCGCCTGGAAAAAACAGGACCGCGTCGCACCGCGTGCGCATCGCAACCGCGTCGCTTCCATTATGAGCGCGCATACCGCGCGCCTACATTGAAAATAACGAACTTGAGCATGCAAAAGAAGCGATATGTGAACGCCCCCTAAAAGAACTGCGGTCTTATAGTACTTCAAATATGCCGTGGAGAATCACAGAAAGTGATCCAAGAACATTGTTGCAGCATCTCTCAAGCAACAAATAAACACTGCTAACTTGGAGAATGCAGTGAAAACTCCTCTTCTCGCGTCTGCCCTAGACCCTCGGCACAATCATCTCAGGTTTCTCGATGAAAACATGAGAGAAGTAAGAAAAAAAAAAAGAACATTTTCCTTGATGCGAGTGGTGCGGATGCAGCCGCCACCAACGATGAAGAAGATGCAATGCCCACTCGTCAGAAAAGGCTGAGCCAATTCTCCAGCGATGATTACACAGAATCCAGCCGAGACGAGTGGGAACAGTTCTTGCTGGAGCCATGTATTCCACCAGATGAGGATCCCATTCAGTGGTGAAACGAAAACACGAAGCGCTTCACAAAACTTATTCGCTTAGCACACCGTTATTTGTAAGTCCCGCCAACGTCTGTGCCGTCAGAGCGCGTTTTCTCCGCGGCTGGCCTTATTGTTAACAGACTAAGGAGCCGACTTTCCCCCAATCATGTTTACATGCCCGTATTTCTTAACAAGAACATTTGAAACAATAGAAAAAAAAGCAAAAAAGATTTGCTGACAGTTTAAAAGTTAAGTGTAAGCTACATTCTGTACAATAGCCTAATTGCTGCAGGCTGCTTTACGTTTTTTCTTTGTTCACTTTTTTTTTTTTTTTTGCTTTTAATCTGTACTTTTGTTTGTTTGCACGCATTGTTAAAGGTTTTCAGCTACAAAACACGATGTGTAATGTTCAAGCTTATTGTAAGCTTGTTCAAAATGACGAAAACAAATGTTGCTGAAAAATAATGTCTGACTCATTAAACCTAATTTAAATAAACGAATATTCGAATATTCGTTTTTGTGAGCTCAAATATTCGAATGTGATATTTGTGGAAAACGCCCATCCCTAGAATAGAATAGTGAGTGTTAAAGTTAGAGGGTCAAATAAAGATGGAAGAGATGGGTTTTAAACCGATTCTTGAAGATGGTTAAGGACTCAGCTGCTTGGATTGAGTTGGGCAGGTCATTCCACCAGGAGGGAACATTTAATTTAAAAGTCTGTAAAAGTGACTTTGTGCTTCTTTGGGATGGCACAATCAAGCGACATTCACTTGCAGAACGCAAGCTTCTAGAGGGCACATAAGTCTGAAGTTGTGAATTTAGGTAAAGGGGTGCAGAGCCAGTGAAAACTGATAAACAGAGGTGTGATGTGTATTCTTTTCGGCTCATTAAAAATTAATCTTGCTGCTGCATTCTGGATTAATTTTAAAGGTTTGATAGAACTGGCTGGAAGACCTGCCAAGAGGGCATTGCAATAGTCCAGCCTGGACAGAACAAGAGCTTGAACAAGGAGTTGTACAGCATGTTCACAAAGAAAGGGCCTGATCTACTTGATGTTGAATAAAGAGAGTTTTAGCAATGTGGTCTGAGAAAGTTAGCTGATCATCAGTCATAACTCCAAGGTTTCTGGCTGTTTTTGAAGGAGTTATGGTTGATGTGCCTAACTTGATGGTGAAAAATGTGCAATGATAATAAAGTTGAAACTAATCTTATCTAAAAAATATAATTAAAACCACCTAGGTGACAGCAAGTCAATGTTAATGAGTGAGTCATTGAGATACAATCAATTTGTATGACATTATAGATTAACTATACTAAATTATATAAATATAAAATACATACAGAGGCATTTTTGCCGCCAACAGTCTAAAATGATTTGAATTTTGATGATTCTAAATGCATTTTAATAGACTCAGTCACGTAGTGTATGCATGCACTCTCTGTGTGTTTTTGTTATATTCTCGATAATGTCAGATTACACATCAAAACAACACTAAACATATTATCACAGATGATATATTGTATGTCACACACCCCAGCCTCGGCTTGAGTGGAAAATAAAATAATCTGTGGTTGTGCAAGCACTTGTTTACAAATGAGCAAAGGTGTTTTTTTAATTGAGTCTAAGTACTGTAACATTATGATTGAACAGTTAAAAGCAGGTTTATTACAGTTTTAAATCTGAAACCATAAAAAGAAATTAATTGAAATAAACATTAACTAAAATAAAATTAAATATAAAATATCTTCAAGTAATTTTAATTTTGGCAAATTTTCTGTAAAATTTTTCTTATTTTTATTTAGTTTTTACTTGAATGAAAATTACTGAAAAAACTGAAATAAGATCATTAAAAATGGTATAGACATTTAAAAATAATAATAATGATAAAAGTGACAAAATCAAACAAATAAACTAAGACATAAAAATTTGAATGTCATTAGAAAATCTGTCAAATGTCCTGGAAAAACTTATTTTCATTTTTAGATTCTCTTAAGCCTTTTGACAATATCAGGTAAAAGTTTTGTCTGATTTTACAGTTATCTTCAGGTCAATGATTGAGTGAATGTTTTCCTCTGTAACTGTGTGGATACTCAGATGAATGCTGTATTGATCACAGTGATGATGTATGTGTGTTTTGGTCTTTCTAAGGAACCCAGGGCATTCTGGGTAGTGTTTACCGTTTGATTATATAATGGACTTCGCTCTATCATACTTTACTCTGGTGTGAATTAGAGCTTAATGATTAACATGCATAAGATCTCGCATACAATAATCAGTTTCACAGGCAAAGATGTAGAGAACAAGTGCATATATGTATGTGTAGAGTACGCAGGGAGGTAAAGAGAGATAGAGAGAGAGATGGAGGATGGGATGTGTGGTATATAGTTGACTGTGATTAATGAGTTCTCAAGGGAGTGGTTTTAGTTTGGCCACTCGGTGATGCATTTACAAAACAGTACAAAGCATGTGTTTCTCTTCTGTTTGTTAAAATCACCTCCTTCTCTTTTTCTGTCCTACAACATTGCCCTCTCACTCTCTCCCCCACTCTCGTTCCCGTCAGTCAATCTTGCAGCTGTTATCAGTGCTGGCCTGGCAGATTAACACAGGAGGATGGAAACATCTGGATCTTATTTAGTAAAATCATCCTTCTCTGTTTCTCCCTGCCCTGCTGGCACACTCATAAAACTGTCCGAATAGAGAGCTCAACCACTGTACCTACAAACATTACATCAGTGCTATTTATTCCCCACAGAGCAGAAGTTTCAGCACTCATTTTTTACAAACATATATATATTTATTTTTTAAAGCACAGTTGCAATCACTCAAATAGCTTATGAGAAGAGATTTGTTCGACTCTTGGTTTATTCCTAGTGTAAATATACACTGACAGGCCTATACCGGCTTTTAAATGGATAAGTCTGAGTAAGCTCTCATCCACAGTAATGATCAATGACGTTTCACGGGTAGATCAGGTGTCAAAACTGTTAATTGGCCACGATAAAAAGTTATTGGAAACTGTTTTGGGATATTTTGTGAGTCACGATTGTGTTGGCTTTCTGTAAATGGTGCTGTCTAGGCCGGATATCCACTGGGGTGGGATGTGAACCCTCTTCGGCTGTGGGAGGCTGGTGGACCAGAGAGTTTTCCCAACACTAACACTGGAATTCTTCACATTCCGTCTTCGTTAGTGGCCTAATCTATCAAAGAGAGAAAGAGAGGGGTTTAGTGGGGGTCTCTACATACCCGACTACACCTCCGCCTGACCTTGAGGCTGATTCCCCTCATTCTCTCCATCCTTTGCTGCCTTGCCTTGCTTTCTTTGTGTAATTCACATATCTGTAGGCTACCTGTTGTTGAAACTTGCACTTCTGTGATTTCATTCATTCCTCATTTACATTTATGCATTTAGCGGGCACTTAATCCAAAGCAACTGAGGAACAAAAAGGATTACAAAACGAATTTGTCATTTCAATATCATGATTTTAGGTTATGAATGTATGATTGTAAAGCAAAAGTATATGTGTGTGTGTGTGCGTGTATATATATATATATATATATATATATATATATATATATCAGGGGTAACCAACCCTGCTCCTGGCGATCGACTGTCCTGCAAAGTTTAACTCCAAAATAATTTGTATCATTGAATCCCTAATATATTTGTTGTATTTTAATACATTAACCCAAAAGCATGCACAATCCTCTTTTTAAATATAGCCTATTATACAATGCATAAAGAGAAAGATTATGCAAGAGATTATCGAAGAAAATGTGCTTTATTTGGGTTGAGTGTGCAGGGTCAGTCGGCCTGTGTGAGAGTGACCTGTTGCAGGTGTTGCACTGGAGTTATTACAGCGATGGGTCATGTGGGGGAGATTTGGAGAGATTTGGTAAAGAGCTTGAGAAAGGGGGGAGATACATAGAGAGGTATGGATGGGAGGAGAGCGAAAAGCCATATTTTAATGCAGTATAAAATCAAACTTTTTTCGCAAGTGAGCTTCCTTTTGAGTTGTTTACAATTTGTGTCCTCCAAGACATTCATGTTTCCATTGACCTCATCTGTGATCCCTCACCAATCTGACTATTAAACTATCAAACAAATGATCAGAAGTATTGCAAGCCACACAAAGCTTTTTTTGTTGGAGTCTGAATAAGAGGTGTTGTGAAACTGTTTTTAATCACGGTAGAAACACGATACTCATCCTCCTCTCTCACTCTCTTCTTCTACCTTTCTGTTTCTCTCTCTCCCTCTCTCTCCCTCTCTCTCCCTTGCAGGTCATGATATTAACAGCTCTTTGGAGCCAACAAACATTGACACGAGTATCTTGGAGGAATACATCAGCAAAGAGGACGACAGCACTGATATGTAAGAATCTGGAAACAGCTTGTACCACTGTGTTCTGATGATGTGCTTATTTTGATGATAATAAATCATGTTTTTTCTCCTCTAGTTGTTTCACAGAGGTCCACAGCACCCCAGGACCTCAGTATCCCTCGCCCCAGGCCGGGGCATCCTCTTCAGGGGGGGTAGGGTGTGGCGTGAGCCCACCCATTCCCCTGCGCCAGGGCACCGTCCTGTCTCTGCCCCACCCCTGCCAAAACCCCTATCCACCTCCACCCCCACTGAGCCACCTCAGACAGAACTACCCCTGTCTGGGGCAACAGCAGAGCCAAACACCCCAACACCAACAGACACACGTCAAACCAGACCACCGCGGACAGTACGCACCGGGGTAAGAGAAAGAGACAGCAGAAAGGAGCAAATGTGTCAACAGATGGATTTTTTTTTGGCCTTTTTTTTCTTTTATGGCAACACTTTTCTAATGAGAAAATTTTGTATGAATTTGTACAGTGCTATTTGTACAGAAACAGATTTTTAAGAAAAAACAAACATAAGTATATAGGTTCTCATCTAAACCTAACTGTCAGTAGGTTATAAGCAGAATGTACGAAAACGTACAAATTCATAGAATAATTTAATATATATTCATTTACAACAAATTTACATGATTAAAACAAGTAAAAACTAAAAATATTTATTATTATAATTATTATGTTTCATTTATTGTATTTTCTTTAAAAAAATACATTTCAATTTAGATTAGCATTAGATTGTTTAGATATATTAATAATAATTTATTCATTTGTATAATTTTAAGTAATCTTTTAACGGGCTTGGAAGTTTGCTGAAGGCTCTAAGAGAAAGTGCCCGGAGAGTCATAAAAAAAATAAATAAATTCATGTGTATTAGACACCACTTCATGATAACATAAAATAGTTATAAATTGTCTTGGGCAATAAAGCACAGTTTCATCACAACAAGAATCATAGTACGTCAAATTTGAGTAGAATAGATTCAAACTTATCATGAGAAGGCACAACTTTTTCGATTTGCTAGGAATGCTTAATTTTTTAAGAAAAAATATTCACCCTTAAATCTAACCCTCAGTGGGACATAAGCAGAACGTATGAAGAGCTACAAATTCATACAAATTGGTTACCAATTCACGATAATGTAAAATTGTTGCAAGCTGCTGTAAGCACAATAGTCTGTCTGTGGGGTGTAAACAGATTATACAAAAATCTACAAATTCATATGTATTAGTTATGAACATCTTGAGCTTCTGCTGATACATTCAATATATGCAACAGCGATGTTTCATCACAATTTCAGAATCATAGTACGTCAAATAGTTTGCCCCACCCCTTTTGATATGCCCCGCCTCTTTATTTTGAATGACCTCAGATAACCCTCCGGAGCTCAAATAAAGACTGAGTAAGACAGACGGAGGAGAGAACTGGGACTAAGTGCTGAGACGCAACGGGTCAGGCCTGATAACCTGTGAGGAGTTGTGCAATCACTAGGGGTGTAACGGTACACAAACATGATGCTTCGGTACATGCCTCGGTTTTAACGTGTATTTAAATTTTGTTTAGGGATAGAAATCTAACTCAGATTCTGATTTAAAATAGGGAGCTCTTTTACATTAGTATAGGGTTACAATTAACAACAAAGCCCACATTTAAATTTAATTACTATTTATTTTTAAACAAAATAATCAACACTCAGCTTAAAAAAATGATGCAAACATGTAAATTGCACATCTACTTCTAACTTATACAATTTCTATTTGTTGGTAAAAATAGCATCAAAACATAATTTATTGTTTGAATTTTCTGAAAATCGATTTGAAAGATGAGACTTTGTTTCATATCAAAAGTAATAATATGTAAAACTGGAAGTTTCCAATGAAGTTAACCTCATGCAGTGGTCAAAACAACACTGTATTTGTTCAGTACACATGCGTACCGAACTGAAAGACCTGTACCAAATACATCTTTACACACTTAGCAATCACTAATGCCGTTTTATATGGTTGCCCAAAAGAAGGCAGCAGCTATGTTGTTAGTGAGCTTTCTGATTGGTTTCTAATTAAAACATGAGTCTTGTTGAGGAGAGCTGTGATCTAATAAACAAAGCAGCACATTAAAACCCAGAGTACCTTGCAGTTGCAGGGCAACCAGACCACTCCTGACAGTAACTCATGCTGGCATGTGTTTAATGCATATAAAATGTATTTAATGTTACTGTTTTTGCAGAACGCTACCCGAGTCCCCTCCTGACTCCAGCTCAGAGCCATATTCACCCCAGCAAGCCAACGGTTAGTTCAGTCCACCAACCAACAACATACACAGAAAGTTGTTTCGTTATTCTTTCAGAATTTTAAATATATTTTCAGTAAATGTGTACATGAAAAATTATTCACGAATAGAGGGGGAAGAATAAGAACTTATGCATAAATGTTATGAAATATTAAATGTAACTGAATGCCTGCTTATTCATTTTCCACATTAGATCCACACATGCTCAGGACAATGACGCCCGAGAACATGTGTCACATGACCAGTCCTCCTCCTCTCCCTACACACCCCCACTATCCCAGCATGCACCGGGACATGTACCTTAAGCCAGAGCCTATGATCTCACAGTATTCGATTGGTCCAGCCAGCAGCGGGGGCGGAGACATGCAACAGAGTCAGATGCTTCATCAACTCCTACAACATCCACAAGGACCAGAGTAAGAAAGAGAACCAGAGAAACATTTTATTGCTTAGTGGTTGCTCTTTCATTGCTCAGGGGACTTAAAAAATATGACCTAAATTATTTATTTTCCACATCAACAAATAAATGCTCTGTGTTTCTCCAGTGGGATTCCCGTGCATCCAACAAAGAAGAGAAAACATTCAGACTCTCCCAACAGCACTCTCAACTCTCAGATCCTCACAGGCATCATCAAACAAGAGCCAGGTACACATAAACACACACACACACACACACACACAGGTACCTCAACACAACTGCATTCCCTTACGAAAGGAAAATATATTTACCAATATATTTCTTAAAATATATTGTGATATATTGTAATATATTATTTTCCCTTTTTTATTTTCTAATATATTATATATTTGAATACATTTAATAATATAATGATGATACATATATTACATAATATATTGCAAAATATACAAATGATTGGCGCTTTCAATATATTGCAATATATTGGAAAAAATAAATATATATAAGAATATATGCCTAATATATTACATGATATTTTCCAATATACTGCAATATATTTTTGTTTCATAAGGGTTTTCAGAACTACATGACGTAAATGTGTTCATGCTTTCACAGGTTTGATGCAGGATGCAGAAAACTCATACCTGGATCCAAACTACCAGTGTATAAAGTGGCAGCCACACCAGCAGAACAAATGGACTACATTATACGACTCCAGTGGAAAAGAACTGTGGGTGCTGCCTTGGAGTTATCCACCTCTGCATTTAGATTTATGACAAAGCAATGAGAAATGCATTGAGGGCGAGAGTGTGTGTTTGGGATTTAATGGGGTATAGGGAGGAGGTATCAGGCTGTACTAAAAGAACCAGAAGAGAGAGAGATGGCAGAGGCCAGGGAATTCCTATGAGGTGAGCAGCGTGTAGGAGTGAGAGCAAGAGCAGAGATCTGGCTTACAAGAGGAATGAGGATGAACAGAGAGAGAAAGATCAGGCACAAGTGGCATGACTTTAAGTTTTGTACCACCATATAGTCTTTTTAGAACTTAGAACATTGGTCATTCTGTAATTGTTGTGATAAATAGAAATGATTTCATATGAAAAAAAATTTCTAAATATATTTTAATACATTTACGTACAAAAAAAGATTTTTTTCACAATTATTATCAAACTTTGATGTTGTTGTGGATTTTACAAAATACTTAAAATTTCTGTTAATAATTATTCATAAAATAACTGATTTTATTATATTTTACATAATTGAATGTGTGTGTGTATATATATATATATATATATATATTATTGTAATATAAAAATAACAGTTAAATTCAAAGTTATTTTGAAAACACTGATAGTGATATATATACGATTACATTTTTATTTTATTTTAGTTAACAGAAAATAAATGACATCAATATTCATTACTAAACTAAAATATTCAATATTTTTTGTGTCAACAGATCATGTAAAAAAAGAAATAAAAAAATATGTACACCACCAAACTATTGTAGTACATAGATTGAATGTAATCACTTTCATTTATTTAATAGTTATTTCTAAAAAAAATAAACTAGATAATTAATCATTATTAGTTATAATAATTAACATGTATTTTAAATATTATATGATTTAATATATAACATATAATACATTTAAAAATATATATTTAGAAATAGATTTTGATACTGGTATTGTTTTTGACAGTAACCTTAAAATGTATCTAAATCATCTTAAAAATCATCTAAATAATATTATTTTACTTTAAAGAAAGAAAATCATAATTTACTTTCATTTAGGTATTTTTCCCTAAAGTCCTCTTATAGATGTAACAAAGATATTTTACAACCCCTCTCTTCTTCATGCAATTTTAGTTTTCTCTTTCTGCCTCTCCAGTCCGATGCCTACATATAGGGTGGATGCAGATAAGGGTTTTAACTTCTCCCTGGCTGATGATGCATTTGTGTGTCAGAAGAAGAACCACTTCCAAGTGACCGTGTACATCGGGATGCCAGGAGATCCCAAATATGTCAAGACCAGTGAGGGGCTACAGCCCATTGAATGCTTTTACCTGAAACTCAATGGGGTCAAGGTGAACCAAACAACCAGAAAACATTCCACTACTGTCTATAAACTCTTGCCTGTTCTAGCATGTTTTATCTGTGTGTCTTCCAGTTGGAAGCGATGAATCAGTCCATTAATGTGGAACAGTCACAGTCTGACCGGAGCAAAAGACCTTTTAAACCAGTGTTGTAGGTTTTTTCACCATATTTATCAATATTATGTGTTAAGAGTGTGGATTTGAGGTGGCCTGTGACATAAATGTAAACTATTTGTTTTATAGAGTGACATTGCCGCCAGAGCAGGTGACCAAAGTAACGGTGGGACGTCTCCATTTCAGTGAGACCACAGCTAATAACATGAGAAAGAAAGGCAAGCCAAACCCTGACCAGAGGTATGAAATATAACCATGATAAAATAATGCTAACTAGGTTTATTTACAACTTTTTTTACTGCCCCCTCAGGCCATCCAAGATGTAAATGTGTTTGGAGATTTGGAAGTGTATGGGTGCCGTCAGAATGAGAGTCCAAACAGTTGATAAAAACATCACAATAATCCACACCACTCCAGTCCATCAGTTAATGACTTGTGGAGTAAAATCCATAAAATCCTCTATCCATAATATTGCTGTATCCCATGAAAAAAAAAACGTATCGTCTGAGAAATATACACAAATCAACCAAAGGTGACAAGCAAAAATAGTCCAAAAGAGATCTTAACAAATATGTCAGTGTATTTTGATGTGAGAGGACAACAGGGATTGATTTCTTTTCACCGGAGGAAGCATTTTTGTTGATTATGGATGATGCTTTAAAGCAATGGTTTAAAGTTAAAATGTGGATTTGTTTCTTAAAAAAACACAGCTTTTCAATTTACAAGATGTTAATCGATGGACTGGAGTGGATTATTTGTGGATTATTGTGATGTTTTTATCAGCTATTTGGACTCTCATTCTGACGGCACCCATTCACTACAGAGGATCCATTGGGGAGCAAGTGATGGAATGCTACATTTCTCCAAATACTGTCAATACTGAAATACCACAAGATGAAAATAACACAGAATATCCCTCTAATCCTCTTGATTTTTCATTTAAAACACTTGCATTTGTATTTTGTGTAGGTACTTCATGCTGGTAGTTGCTCTTCAGGCTCATTGTCACAGTCTGAGCTACACTGTGGCGGCTCAAGTCTCCGAGAGGATCATCGTCAGGGTAACCGCTGTCAGTCTGGTCAGATCTGTCTGATCGACCTCCTCCAATCACAACTTATTTCTGTGTGCCATCCATCTCTGACCTATCACTATTACTTGTTGCATTTACTTTTGATTTACTTTTGTCTTAGTAATAGTTTCTGTGATGCCATTTTTGAATGTTTAGTCTAATTGAGAAATAAAACTTCTGAAGACATCATAAATCTTAATTGTATGCGAAAAATTTATTTGAAGCTTTACGTGTAAATCTATTTAAAAGGCAACTGAATTTGCAGTAACACCTTCCCTTCTCAGCCAATTACTTAAATCATTGTTCTGTTACTTAATCCTTTCTTTCGTTCTTTGTTTCTCTGTCTCTCAGGCGTCTAACCCGGGTCAATTTGAGAGTGACAGTGAAGTGTTGTGGCAGAGAGGGCAGCTGCAGGACTCGGTGTATCATCACGGCCGGGTGGGCATCAATACAGACCGGCCGGATGAGGCTCTGGTTATCCATGGCAATGTGAAGGTCATGGGTTCCCTTGTGCACCCTTCTGATATTAGAGCCAAAGAGAATGTAAAGGAGGTATGTGTGTGCATATCTCTCCTTACACATGCTATAGAGCCGTTTTGACAATTAAGAACATTGAACCACTTTACAAACATTTTTAATGGCACAAATGTCATGTTTTCATATTATAATAATTTAGCTGTATTCGTTTATTCTTTTACAATCCACAGGTATCTCTCATTCTTTTTTTCTCTTTCTCCAGGTGGACACCACTGATAACCTGAGGAGGATTTCCCAAATGAGGCTGGTGCATTATCAGTATAAGCCTGAGTTTGCAGCCACGGTGGGCATTGATGCCACTTCTGAGACTGGTATTGTCCCCACAGATCAATCCCAGTTTAAATTCCCAATTGGGGTGATATTTCACCCCAAAATTAAAAGAAACAAAAATGTGTCATCACTGTATCTGGACAGTAATGATAATTTGTGTTGGTGAAAATATGCTTGACTGTGATGAAAATGATGTTAAATTGAAAAAAAAAAATTAGTTTTACTGAAATTAATGCAAAATAAGTCTTTATTTTAGTATTGTTTATGTACATTTATTACTCTTTTGAATTAGATTTTTATTTTTATATTTTCAGTTTTCAGGTATTTTATTCTATTTGGCTTCATTTTTCATTTTTTTTTAGTTTTAGTCATTTTAGTAAAAAAAAAAAGTATCTAATATTTAGATTTAATTTTACGTCAGCTTTATTTCAATTATCAAAAACATTTATTTTTAAAGTTTTAGTTTGTTAATGATTCTTTATTGTCTCCTTTTGAATATGGGGTGAAAGGTGACAGTACAGAATTTTTCGTAAAGGATCATTCCATTAAAGTCACTATTTAGTAGTTAGGACTGTAAAACTGTGTGTGTGTGTTATCAGGGGTCATCGCTCAGGAGGTCCAGCAGATTCTGCCGGAGGCTGTGAAGGAGGGAGGAGACGTGGTGTGTGCTAACGGAGAGACCATCCCTAATCTACTGGTGGTCAATAAAGTATGAGCACACAAACACATTCTTACAGATGCACACACAGTCTCCCTGCCTCTCTCTTATGTGTCTGTTTGATTCTGCAGGAGCGGATCTTTATGGAGAACGTGGGAGCAGTGAAGGAGCTCTGCAAACTCACTGATAATCTGGAGACTCGCATTGACGAACTTGAACGCTGGAGCCGAAAGCTCGCAAAGCTGCGCCGACTAGACAGCATGAAGAGCACCGTGAGCGGGGGAACCGTCAGGTGTGTGTTTATGAAGCTGTGCACTCACACATGCATCAGTTTGAGTACTTTCAAATTTAGAATGTCTGAAGAAATATGCTCTCTTTTTTTAGCCAATCAGGAAGCTATTTTAGCAGAACAGGAAGTGGACCACTCAAGAAAAAAACAACAAAGACCGGAAGCAAGGTATGATTTAAAAACAGACTTCCACTTTAATAATATATTAATATGTTAAAAACAATAATGGAATGGAATTGAATGAGATGTGATGTTATATATCTCATTGCAGGTGAAAAAAACAACATCAGTGTTGAGATTGTTGGTTTTCAAAAAAACTGTTACAAAAATTATACTTGAATAATAGGACTTTTATTGTGTGACTAATCATATTGTAAATGAAAGAATCATATTGAATGCAATAGAATCATGTAGGATGAGATATAATCATATTGAATGGGATAGAATCTCATGGAATAGAATAGAATCATGTAGGATATGATATAAATCATGGGGAATGGAGTAGAATCATTGAATGGGATAGAATCTTATAGAATAGAATCATATAGGATATGATATAAATCATGGGGAATGGAGTAGAATTATACTGAATGGGATAGAATCCTATGGAATAAAGCAGAATCAAATTGTATAGTATAGAATCAAATGGAATGGAATAAAATAATATAGGATCGAATAGAATCAGATGGAATGGGATAGATTAATAGAATAGGATATGAATACAAATATAAAGAATAGGATTTGCACAGAATCGGTGGTATATGATGAGAGGAATGTAATAGAATAGAATAATTTGGACTGGGATGGAGTAGAATTGGATGGGATGAGATGAGATGATTGTTGTTGTTTTTGCAGCGGTCTGACCCAGAGCAGAGCTGCCTGAGTCACAGATTCATGCAGGGCACCATCCTGGCGCTGGTCATCATAATGACCTTCAGGTGAGGGAGGGAATCATTCACCCCAAACATTAGAATGAATATTTTGAGTGTTTCATGCACATTATCATCTGTTCTGTAGTGTCATCTCCATGTCCATCCTCTATGTGCTCAATCTTCAACGCCGTGGAAGCATAAGTGATGTTGAGGGGTATGTACCAACGTCGCCATGTCATGCTCAGAGCTCTTTTTCTTTATTTCTGTATGCTCTCGTTTGATCTGCTGCTCATTTTTATCAGAGTCGTTTGTAGCTCTGCATCCCACTGCCTTCTCTTCGTCTCTTGGACGCCCTTCCTCACTGCAACCTTCACATTCTGTCCATCCTTTTGTCTGTGGTATGCTGTCCACTTCCTTTCTCTCTGTTTCTCTATCACTTCATCTTCAAATACAACACGGAAAGATTTCCAGTCCTACATTTCCCCAAAAAAAAAAAAAACTTTTTAGGAAAATTGTATTGCTCAGAGGTTTTTGAGAAGAAATCTCTTATGTTCACCAAGCTTGCATTAGTTTGATCAAAATAGAGTAATATTTTGAAATATTATTACAATTTTAAAGAGCTGTTTTCTATTTAAATATATTTTAAAATGTAATTTATGTCTGTGATCAAAGCTGAATTTTCAGCATCATTACTCCAGTCTTCAGTGTCACATGATCCTTCAGAAATCATTCTAATATTCTGATTTGCTGCTGAATGAACGTTTATTATTATGATCAATGTTGAAAACAGTATATAGTGGAAACCGTGATTATTTTTTCCAGGATGCTCTGATGAAAGAAAGTTCAAAAGAACAGCATTTATTTTATTTATAATAGCATTTGGAATCTTTGAAACATTGCTTTAAAAAAAATCTTTAATGGCTGCAAGCATTTG
Organism: Carassius carassius; assembly: GCF_963082965.1. Classification (NCBI taxonomy): domain Eukaryota; kingdom Metazoa; phylum Chordata; class Actinopteri; order Cypriniformes; family Cyprinidae; genus Carassius; species Carassius carassius. Next base: position 1,551,479 of record NC_081804.1, on the reverse strand, counting down.
AAAGGCAGTGTTGCTTGGAAGATTTTCAAAGACTTCTCGTTTCAAAGTATTCTTTATGAGACAAATGAGGATTGATGAGAAATGTTTGGGTTCATATTGAGATCTCTGAATTTTGATTTAAACTGGTATCTTGGCAAATCTAAGCAAAGATTGAGCCATTAATGTCGGTTAATCTGGAAGAAACAACTGAGATAATTAAGAGTCTTCTTTACTTTTCTGATATGATAATTTCTCTCTTTGTCTCGGCAGGTCTCGTTCTGCTGTGGGTTCGGCTCATCAGACTTCTTTCTCCTCTGTCAGAGTGACCACATCCACTCTCTCCCCAGGTGCCAGAAAACACTCGAACAATGCACATGGTATTTGCATATTTTGATGATTAGTTTGATAGACATTCATTATCTGTTTACAGACTCCACCTCGCCATCATTGTCCAGTCATCATTCAACACCTGCCTCAACCAACCAATCAGCCACTATCAGTCTGTTCCCAGGCAACAACCAATCCACTCCTGGTATGACAACTTTTGGCAAATTGAAAGTTTGTGAATTGATAGCCATCAGAGCAGTTTCAAACAAATGACTTGGTAACACTTTAATTGAAGCTTTTATATGTAATGCATTAAAGAAGTATTTAAATGCATTATTATGCCTTAATGCACTGTAGAATCTCAACAATAATTGTTAGACATTATAATATTTATATTTTAATTGCTACACCTTTAGAAAGTATATTCGATGTAACAAATCTGCAAAAATTATAATTCATTCTAACTTAAGTAATACAATGCAAAGAAAATATACAATGCATTATAATGCACATTATGAATACTTTAATAATGCATTCAAGTAAAGTGTTATCAGTGTTAGCTTAAATGTTAGCATGAAATTAAAATTGATCTACTTTTTATTACATGTCTTTCTCTACATTTGTTTAAAAAGACCAGTGTTTCACTCAGAAAATGCACCACATTATTTAAGTAAAATGAGTTGCGAATTCTCTTTCAGGTTGAATCAATAAATCATTTTGATGAATGATTGAATTAATGAATCAGTAAACTGACACTCAGTGATGTCTTGTCATATTATCTTATGAAAGCTTCTCTGTACTGCTCTTTTTGTTGGATTGAATAGAAAAAGAGCTCATTCAAACCTTCTTTTCAAATTATACAGTATAGTTTCTCTCTCACTGTATCGCTCTCTCTCTCTCTCTCAGACTCCAGCACTGGCGTTCCCACCCAGGCCACGATTAACAAGAAGGCAAAGTCTCGCTTACTGGACAAAGACAGCCGGAACAAGAACCGACTGAGTCACACATCATCTCCTCTGTTCCTCAGTAAAAGCAAACGGCCGCCTCAGTCTCCAGAGCTGAGTGGAGCAACCAAACGCTTGCCTGGTGGACAACAGCCACCGTCCCGGAGACAGCGCAGTATCAACACACAAGGTAGAGACACATATATAAATAAATATAGATCTTTATCTTTATTTTTATATTTAAGTAAAACTATGCATTACATTTAATTTAAATAAAAAATATATATTTCAATCAGATTGAATTGCTTTTTATAATTAATTATCATTACTATAGTAATAAATCATAACTATAGTTAATATATTTATTTACTCTGAAAAAATTCATCACCCTTTTAAATTGCAAAGTAGCTTTTAAAATTATTTTACTCTTAAAAATAAACATTATTTCATTTACATTTTTATGTATAATTATTTTGAATCTTATTTTTTATTGTTTCATTTTTATATTTAATTACATTTATAAACCTGCCTTTGACAATAGTTAATATCTGTATTTTCTCTGCAATGTCCGTAATTTTTTTTTCAATAAGAGTAGCTTTAAAAATCAAGAAGAGAAATACAGTACAAATCTAGCCAGTTACATTTATCAACATAACAATGCATGAAAATAAATAGCATTATTTACCAACATATATAAAAAAAAAAAATTAATATATGAAACATGACTCACATGGACTGGCGTAAATATATTTAAGTGAAATAAAACAATGATTTAATTAATTGAAAGAATCAATAAATTAAATTTACTTACTCTAATACTAGAAGGTATTAGATTTTTTATAAGATTTTTTTTTCCTGTGAGATGAAATTTTATTTAAACCATCATAACATTGTTTAATCTTATATTTCCATCAAAATCAGCACAAATAAATTGTGCATTTTTAATGTTTGTTTTATACACAGGTGGAAATCCACCAGCATGTCTAAGCAAACTTCACATTCTGGAGATGGATCAGGAGATCAGAACGCTTGATTGTTCTTCATCTGAGAGCTGCAGGTGTGTGTTCAGATTGTATAATAATATCTCACTGACATTATACTGATGTTTCAGGCTTCTGAGCTGATGTGTTTTATTCGTTTGCAGCTTTACTCTGTTTCTAAATGGAGACAGAAACTCATCTATGTCTTACATTACTCTGCACATGATGTGAGTATAAACACATTTTTAGGCTTTTGCTCCAGTAATATTGAGAAGTCTTTTTTAATAAGAAATTAGGCCTAAAAGGAATATTTCACAAAATGGGCCATCTAAGATGTAAATGAATTTGAAATCAGATTTGGAGAAATGTAGCATCACATCACTTGGATTCTCTGCAGTGAATGGGTGCCGTCAGAATGAGAGTCCAAACAGCTGATAAAAACATCACAATAATCAGTCAGTTAACATCAGTTAAACTGTTTGTAAGAAACAAATTCATCAAGACATTTTAACTGGCCAACATACGAGCCCATAATAACACTTCCTCCTCACTTCCACTTCCTAATTCTGACGGTACCCATTCACTGCAGAGGATCCACTGATGAGCAAGTGATGTAATGCTTTATTTTCTCCAAACCTGTTCTGATAAAGAAACAAACTATAAGATAGCCTAAAGGTGGCCTAAGGGTGAAAATTTTTTATCAGTGGATATCCTCAGACACATCACAGATGTCAGGGATTATCCCGAATATCCTCTGACCCTGGAATCACCCCTGATGGACTTCTGACTCATCTAGATCTCTTGTTGTCCTTTAAGCTCCTCTGAGGAGGTCTGGGTGTGGCAGTGTGGAGCCACCAGGGGGCGACTTTGTCCAAATCAACCAGAAGCTTCTTTCTCACTAGAGCGGAGCGCTTATACAGCGGTGAGATTATTGGTCCCCGTTTATTATGATGTTGCACTTGCAGTAACTGAGAATGTCACTCCTTAAATATGCTTCGGTTGTCACATGCAAACCTCTTTTCTGACAGGGGACCAGCCACCTGTGGTCACTTCCTGTTATGCCTTTTCAAGAGGTCACCTACTATTTTCGAGTGTCACATTCAGTGAGTGAGCTTCAAACATGACGGTTCATCTCTTGCTCTTTCAATGTGTCCTAACCAGACACCAACCAGACATGAATTCTTTTAAACTGCTTGATTCACATGGAATGTGCAAAAGAATCAGTTCACAAAAATGAATCAGACTTCACAGTATTATTTGAAAAAGATCTGTCATGCATTTTTATTTTGCATGGTTAAGACTCTGTGTTTCATTGTTGTGGATAAGTTAACCATGCGTGCTCTCTGTTTACAGAGTCAAACGGGATGTAGCAATGAAGATGGCGATGTGTCCTCGCAGTGCTCTGAGTACAGTTTCCTCATTCAAAGCACATGCTAAGCAGCGTCAAGATTCATGCTATTCAGCTTCAACTTCTCCTCTGTCCACTCGTATCACCGCCAGAGATTCAAAGACTGTTTTATCTGAGTGAGCTGATAATGACATCTTATCTGTGTTTGTTCTAGGCATATTTGCGTCAGATGAAAAAAAAATTAGCATTAAAAAAATATATTCAGAGATCACTTAGCCTTAACCTCGATTATATATTACTGCTTTTATACACACTTGCACATATACACACAAACATTTATATATTAATTGTCTTTTTGATTTGCCAGGATATAATATAAACAGGTACCAGTTAGTGACTTTTGGGTGGAGTTCACACTCTGCAGTCTTTTCTCTCTGCTTCTCTCTGTCTTTATCTGAAATTGACTGTTATATCATAAAATGCACTTGCAGTCAACATGAAATCTAAAAGGACCAAATTTACCCTCTTAAAACTTTTTTTGTGCATGATTCAGCAATGCACATTATTCGCATTTCCTTTAAATGCCATTAAATTTGGATTGTTTTTGAATTTTGAAGCAATAGTTCACCCAAAAAATTTAATTTGCTGAAAATTTACTCACCCTTTGGCCATCCAAATTGTAGATGAGTTTCTCCTTCATAAGAACTGATTTGGAGAAATGTAGCATTGCATCACTTGCTCACCAATGGATCCTCTGCAGTGAATGGGTGCCGTCAGAATGAGAGTCCAAACAGCTGATAAAAAACATCACAATAATCCACACCACTCCAGTCCATCAGTTAATGTAACAAATACATCCTTTTAATGTCAAACCATCGCTTCCAGCTAAAATATGAGTCCATAATTCATAATAATGTTTTTTTCAGTTAAGAAATTGTATCACCTGAATCGGGAGAGAAATATGCACAGATCAGGCACCGTTTACAATTGAAAACCATTCTAAACAAATATCTCTGTGGATTTTGATGTAAGACAACAACAGGACTTTATCACTAGATGAATTGTTATTATGGATTATGGATTTATATTTTGGCAAGAAATCTCTCGTTCTGATGGCTAATGCTAAATTTCTCCAAATCTGCCAAGAAGCATTCATTTGCATTCTTAATACAAGTCTTTACAATGAACCATCTGCATGCAAGTCTTTTTATTTTTCTTGGTCTCTGATTATTTATACACTGGAAATGGCTTTAACTGCACCAGCTCATTATTAATGAGACACAAATTAGGTCGTTTACCTCATTTTTTGTTAAACTTCTCATAACTGCTGTCGAACACTATGAAGGATTTTAGCATTAATAATAAACAGGCAGAGTCTTTACGTTAACGGCCTCAGTTCTGCTGTCGCATTCACTGGAGAGAAACAGTTAAGATACAGATATAAAGGAAACAGTGTATAAAAATAAAGCAAGAGCCATAAAAGCAACTACTGGATTTGTCTAAATTAGAGTCACTGGATGTCTCTGTTAAACTGGAAAGACTTCTCACTGGAACCAACAGCAAACACTGGATCTTAAACTGGATTTTAAACACCTGTCAGGAAACACTGCAAATTGAGTTTTTACTACGGTACTTTCTTTATTTTATTCTTTCCTTTTCCTTCTTTAACAGTGTATATTCTTTCATTTTTTTAATGCATTGTTTTGAATTTACGTAGTATGCTGCTCTGCATACTATACTTTAAGCCATAACTAATGATTGTGTTCAAAATTAGAGCGGATCTCTGTGGTTTCTCAGAGATTTTGTCAGACAATGTCCTAAACTTTCAGTGTTTCTAAACAAAACTAATTTCATTGTCTTTTATGAAGAAAAATGACTTTCATGTAATCCAGCCCTATGTACATTTCATCACCATATTTAGAGTCTTTTTGTCTTTGTTTGTTTCTTATCCTTGTATACCATTCATTTTGATGTACTAGATACTGTTTGAATATTTTAAAGCAGTAAGGAAAGCCATAATGTAGTCTTTGTACGGCTGGGTAATATGTGATCATGTTAGTCGTGGTAAAATCAAGAAGAGAACCAGGAGTGTTAACTAAAAATTTTGTGCACTAAAATTTCCATAATGCCATACTAATGCATGATACTGATTCTGAGTATTAAACATTTGAAATGATCTTTAGAAATCTAATATATGGCTATTTTTAAAAAATCATTGGGAATATCACATATTCTGTCATGAATAAACCAGCCTCTTGTGGAAGCACTTGCAAACTATGCACTGTAAATATTGTTCTTCTAATGTTTTCTGTGGCATTTAAAACTCTGTAATATATGAAAAGTCTTCTAAATGTTCTTGTGAGAATTCAGTTTGTTTTTTTATTATTTTTTATAACTCATATTTCATTATGTACAACAGTATCCTTTATTTCTGTTCTTTTTACTCGTCATTAGATTCGTTTCATAGCATGTTTGACCTACATTTATGATTAGTTTGTTCTCTGTTAATCGTAACAAATTTGATTTAAAAAATTACTTTTTTAAATATCTTTTTTTGGGGGGGGGGGGGGGGGGTGGAACATCCCGTTTATCACTGACACAAAAATATTTTCTTATTTTTATTATCTTTATGGATTTAAGCCCTGTAAGACCTAAAATATTAAAAACTGTTTATTCACTATTGTGTTTATGGTACATTTTGTCATTTCCAATTCTTTCTCTGAGCTTTCTGAAAGCCTCTGTTGTATATTGATACATAATCGTTATTTTTAGTTCGTCTGCATAATTTGTCTGACTTTTTTGACATGTATGTGTACTGATGTCATAATACAAATGCATGCAAGCATGATGCATAAATAAATAAAAATTCTGGATACTAAATTTAAATTCGTCTTTGTGTGGGAGCCATAATGAAAAGACCACTACATTAAAATATATATATGGATATTATATATATATATATGTGTATATATATATGTGTGTATATGTGTATATATATATATATATATATATATATATATATATATATATATATTCTTTTTTTACAAATAAATATCGTTCTATGGAGCGTTGAGACCTTTATTTTGTATTGTGCCGTGAGTCACTCCTCTTCCGGTCACTCTTCACTTACGTGGCTGTTTTGCTCTTTTTGCGGTCAGACAAATTTTGTCTTCACCTGTCACACGATGGTAAATTACTATAGAGAGTCCAGAAATTACTTCAATCTCTAAATAGCGTGTCTAGTATATTCTCTAATCGCGTCTGTCTTGTTAAATTGCTTCCGTTTGGTAGCTTTAGCCGTTAGCTACAGTTAGCTGAGTCCTCTTTGCACTCCAGACAGATATTAACGTTGTACAAATATAATATGCATGCTTTTAGACGTAAATATGTATGTATATAAGCATGATCTAAACATATAATAGTTGTTATGCAGAAAGACGTGTTTAAATCGAGTTTGCACTAATAACTTAATAAGTTTTTCTGTTCAGAAAGTGTTTGTTTATAAATGATGTCTCTTAGTTATCAGTAATCAATTTCAGTTCAGCACTTTTACACTCCTGTTCTTTCCAGTCTCTTGATGTCATGTTTACTGTTGGTTTCTAGCTGTCATGTGTTGTTTAGCACATTGTTGGACATGTCCAGGTGTCTGATTTCAGATGTTCAGTAAGTGTGTGACTGGTTTTCTGTGCAGGAGCTGGAAGCCATGACTAGATACACCAGTCCAGTGAACCCTGCAGTGTTTCCTCACCTCACTGTAGTGCTGATGGCCATCGGCATGTTCTTCACCGCCTGGTTCTTTGTGTATCCTTCTTTACCACAGAACTGCATTTTAGGAATCAGAAATATGATTGTAAACTGAAGATGAAAAGGTGTTTGTATATTTGCATCCTTGACTCTCGGTCAGATATGAAGTGACGTCCACGAAGTACACGCGAGATCTGTACAAAGAGCTGCTGATTTCTCTGGTGGCTTCGCTCTTCATGGGCTTCGGCGTTCTGTTCCTCTTACTGTGGGTCGGCATTTATGTCTGAAAGTGAGTCACTTTTTTTATTAATCATTTGAATGTACATATTTTGAATGTATATATTAGAATTGACATTCTTATGTGTATATATTATGTATATATACAGGTGCTTCTCAATAAATTAGAATGTCATGGAAAAGTTCATTTATTTCAGTAATTCAACTCAAATTGTGAAACTCATGTAATAAATTCAGTGCACACAGAATGAAGTAGTTTAAGTCTTTGGTTATTTTAATTGGCTCACATTAAAAAAAAAAAACACCATTGTGCATTAAATTTATTTAATACATGAGTTTAACAATTTGAGTTGAATTACTGAAATAAATGAACTTTTCCTTGATATTCTAATTTATTGAGAAGCACCTGTATGTGTATATACCGTATTTTCCGCACTATAAGGCGCACCTTCAATGAATGGCCTATTTTAGAACTGTTTTCATATATAGGGTGCACAGGATTATAAAGCGCATAGAATAGAAGATACTGCAGTCAAACGTTTGACTGGGTTTGTGTTATGCATCCACTAGATGGAGCTGTGCTAAAGGGAATGTCAACAATTTTACAGAGCGCCTTGATCCATATATAAGGCGCTCTGGATTATAAGGTGCCTTATAGTGCGAAAAATACAGTATGTGTGTGTATGTGCGCATATATTATTTGAGTAATATTAATTTAAAGTAGCAAAAGTTGTTTTTTTTATGGTTTTTAGTTTTAACACAAAAACTCAAAACTACAAGAAAAGTTGCAGTTACCTTTGTGTTTTTTATTTTGTGATAGAAACAGGCTTCCATACATTGGTTTTAATTAATGATTTGTATTTTAATTTTTGGTAAAGTTTTACTAGTTTTCTCATTATTTTTCATTTGTGTGTAATTTTTATTCATTTGTAATTCAGTTGTATTTTAGTACACCAGTTTAAAATACAAAATTAAAATGAGTAATGTTGCTTTGGAATAAGATATGGTCAACATTTTTTTTGTTTGTTTGTTTATGGTTTTAGTTTTAGTTAAGTATATAAACTCTGTCTGTAGCTCGATCGGTTGATATATATTATCCTTGAAATGACTGTATTTACAGTCCCTGAATTTTCCAGACTGGACATGATTTATATTTATTATATTTGTTGTATTTGTGTTTGTCAGGCTGTGGGATGACATGTACAGGGAAACATTCCAAGGTGATCAGAACGTGTTTTCTGGGACTTCAGACTTTAGCACAGAAGCGCTGGGAGTTTGGATGGAGTTTGCACTGGCATGATGGGTGGGATTGTGGCTTAATATTTCACAAATAAAACTTGTTTTTGTTAGAAAATCAAAAACGATTCTTGGTTTTTATTTGATGTGTCCACCGTTAGAGATGTTTTTATTCTCGAGGATTATTTTCATTATTTAAATCTCTGTTTTAGACATTTTATTGTTTAACCTCATTTGAAGTCACATTGTATAAAAGTATCTGCTGAATAAATAACTGTGTAAATGTATGTTTAATTCACATTCAATTATTCAATTATATTTTTTCAAACCTTAATAATAGGATATTATGTAATTATGTCTAACAGTGCTTCATCAACAAACAGTGCTTGATCTGATTAATTATTAATTAGTTTCTTGCAGACAAGCAGATTTTGGCTGATGGACTGGAGTGCTGTGGATTATTGTGATGTTTTTATCAGTTGTTTGGACTCTCATTCTGACGGCACCCATTCACTGCAGAGTATCCATTGATGAGCAAGTGATGCAATGCTGAATTAATCCGAATCCAAACTCATCTACATCTTGGATGGTCTGCGGGTGAGGACATATGAGGACAAAAATATATTTTTGAGTGATCTATTGTTGTTTTCTAATTAACAACAGTATGTTCCTTGTGTTAATCCTCACACGGTGTGAGCTGGCTGATTTATTTTAAAGCATAGCTTGCTATTTGTGTCTTGCAGGCGGTTTATAGAGCGTAAAACCCCAATCCAAGCTTAATCTGACTGACCAGAATAAAATAAGTCTGCCAGTGTGGAGATCTCCAAGATAAAGCAACTACAGCCATGTGCCATGACAAATGAAAGAAAATTTACCCCCCAAAAAAAGTTTGGTCAGATTTGGAGAAATGCAGCATTGCATCACTTGCTCACCAATGGATGTGAATGGGTGCCATCAGAATGAGAGTCTAAACATCTGATAAAAACATCAAGTAATCCAGTCCATCAGTTAAATTCTTGTGATGCTAGAACAACACAATCCATCTTTGGGAAGTTTTAACTTGAAACCGTTGCTTCTGACCAAAATATGAGTCCATAATAAAGATTCCTCCAGTGATAAAGTCCATCTCCTGTTGTTCTCTCACATCAAAATCCACCCACATATTTGTTTTAAAATTTTTGGACTGTTTTCTCTTGAATCTGATCTGAGCATATTTCTCTCCTGATTCAGATAAGATAACACCTTGATGTTGGATTTATTTCTAACAAACATGCAGCTTTCCGCTTCACAGGTTTTCCTTTTCTGCTTTCTTCAAATGGGTCTGATGAAAAAACAAACTCATATACATCTCGGATGGCCTGAGAGAGTACATTTTCAAGCATCAGAGACATGAATCAGGCCAGTGGAAAATGTTTATTAGTACAACACCAGAAGAATATGATCTCTATTACAGCATAACAAGTGCACTGACGCTCTGCTGTTTACTCACTTTGTGCAGTGTTAGGTGAACACTGAGGCACTTTGTTAATGCTTCGTCGATAATTTACTGGAAATATGCCGAACGCGTGTCAGTTTGTGTGTCATATTACAAACAAAATGTTTTAAAAATGGGCATGATACACAAAAAACATAAATAATACACAATTACTCAGACCAAATTCCACTCGTCGTTTCAAAGGCAAACGAAATCTCTCGTAGGATCAAAGCTGTTCATTTTTGTACGTTCTACAATGTTACACAACAAGATGTCTACGCAACCAACAGGTAAGAAGCAATTTATGATAACTGTAGCTTTACACCTAAAATCTGTTTAGAGATATTCAGACGTCTTATGCTTCAATCATTAAAAACACAAAATGTGATCTATCCATTTGCCCTTGTGCACCACAGAAGCCATCTTGGCTCTTTCCTACAGTTTTAAGTTTGTTTTAAGGTGGCGGGGCTCTGACTGAGTCCATCCGTTCAGTTTCCTGAAATGGTTTTTAATGCACAACGTTAAGGTTCCTGGTGCACCATTTTGGGTTGGTTTCACTGTGGTGCTCTAGCGAATGCATCACGGAGCCACGGGGAGTCTTCGTAAAGTCTGGGGTCTCCCAGGTACTCGGTCGTGCGTTTGTAGAAGTAGTAATACAACACAGCAGCTGGGGAGATACAAAACCAGTAACAGGCAAGGGTTAACTTTTGAGGGTTTGGCTAACGTCTGAGGGACGGCTTACCCAGTCTCTGGAACACAAAGAGAACCTGCAGACCGTCTGTCCACACGAACCCACTGGACTCCATCCACCTCAGGTTCTGACAGGAAATCACCAGAAAGAAGCAAAGCTAGAATTTTCAAAATACTAATATGGACAGAATTTTGGATGCAATATTAATCATTTTTTAATGCATGTATTATACAAAAAATAACAATAATTCAGCAAAATGGATAGAAACTGTAGAAATTAAGAGAATAAAGGGAAATCAAAGTATTAGAAAAACATATGTAAATTTTACTGTTTTATTATATATCATACAATTATCGTTGTTTCAGAAGAATGGCTTTAAACATGGGCAAAGAACAGAATAAGGAAAAGGGAGTATTTTAGAAATACAATCAGTTTTGAAAACATTTTTATTTATATATTATACAATAATAATAATGTTCTGCAAGTTTTTAGCAGAATTGATTTAAACATGGGAAAGAACACAATAAAGGGAAATATAAGCATTTTCGAAAAGCATGTAAAGAATCAATTTTGGACATTATAAATTATTTTTAATTTTACTTTTAATTAAAATATTATAG